>NW_024081804.1:0-90510 GCF_003009895.1 Hyaena hyaena | reverse complement strand
TTTTTGCAAATAGTTTATTTTCAAGTTGGTTTCCATATAACCCCCATTGCTCATCCCCACAAATGCCCTCACAACATGGATGGATCTTGAGGATGTTATGCTGAGTGAAATAAGTCAGGCAGAGAAGGACAGCTACCATATGTTTGCACGTATAGGAGGATTAGGAGGAACTTAACGGAGGACCATGGGAAGAAGGGGGAAACGGAGAGAGGAAGGGAGGCAAACCAGGAGAGCCTGTTGAATGCTGAGAACAAACTGAGGACTGATAGGTATGGGGGAGAGGGAAAGGGGAGTGATGGGCATGGAGGAGGGCACTAGTGGGATGAGCACTGGCTGTTGTATGGAAACCAACATGACAATAAATGATTAAAAAAAAAATAAACAGCACACCTGTATCCCTTGGATAAACATCTGTAGTGTGATTGTTGGGTAGTAGGGTAGTTCAGTTTTTAATTTTTTGAGGAACCTCCATGCTATATCCCAGAGTGAATACACCAGTTTGCATTCCATCAGCAGTGCAAAAATCCTCTTTCTCTGCATCCTCACCAAGGTCAGTTTTTGACTGAATTGTTAATTTTAGCTGTTCTGACTGGTGTGAGGTGGTATCTCATTGTGGTTTTAATTTGTATTTCCCTGATGATAAGTGATGTCGAGCATTTTTTCAGGTGTCTGTAAGCCATCTGGATGTCTTTGGAGAAGTGTCTATTCCTGCTTTTTTTGCCCATTTCTTCACTGGATTATTTGTTCTTTTGTGTGTGGAGTTTGATAAGTTCTTTATAGATTTTGGATACTAAACCTTTTATCTGATATGTCACTTGCAACTATCTTCTCCCATTACAATGGTTGCCTTTTAGTTTTGCTGATTGTTTCCAGATGGATTATTTTAATTGTCTTAATATATTAATGATTTTTTTGTATCTTGGTCATACATAGATGGGGATTTAGAAGTTTTGACACTTTCTGATTCAAGGGGATGAAATTGACATTTTGCATTTGTTGATACTGAGCCCTAGAGAGAAACTGATTTGCTAAGTAGCATACATTTTTTTTAACCATACATTTTTAAAAATCGGGTCTTGAGGCGCCTGGGTGGCTCAGTTGGTTGAGAGTCCGACTTTGGCTCAGGTCATGATCTCATGGTTCATGGGTTTGAGCCCCATGTCAGGCTCTGTACTGACAGCTTGCTCAGAGCCTGGAGCCTGCTTCAGATTCTGTGTCTCCTTCTCTCTTTGACCCTCCCCTGCTCATGCTCTCTCTCTCTCTCTCTCTCTCTCTCTCTCTCTCTCCCTCAGAAATGAATAAAAACATTAAAAAAATAAAAATCAGGTCTTTAGTCTCACATTTTTAATATTTACCTTTACTTGTATGAGTAATGGACCTTTTGTTACCTGTGATTGAGAATCTAGGATTAGGTCCTTGTGATTTGCTTATAGTAGCTGTTATTAGAGAGTTGAACAGGTAATTTAGGAATAATCTTTATAAAAATGTACCATTGACATTTGAACATATCAAGATCTTATCCTTAACTAGTCATCTTAATTTGTTAAGGAGTGTGTGTGTGTGTGTGTGGTCTGTGTGTATAGCTAATATGGGTGTTGATACTGTGACAAGTGATAATTTATAGTGAAAAGCTGTTGGGGTTCAGAAAAATACAAGTTTTTTTTAAGAAGAAAGGTGGACAAGCCTTTTCTAAGGTCTTTCTTGTAATCAAGTGCCTGTTTCCCTGCCAGAAATTTTAATATGTTTATAAACCTCATACTACTTTGACTTCTCTTAATGTTCCTGATCCTGTCCAGTAGGGATATGCTGAATGAATTGAGAGAAATGAGTTACCTTTCTAGTAACTGATTAAAAGCATATATTTGAATGACAAAGGAAGGGAATACTTAACTGGATTCCATTGAGGAGTAGTGTTGACTTAGGGTCATTTGGTTTTGGATGCTTAGTACAATTTATGGTAGTCAGTTATTATTACTGGGAGAAAGCATGCAGTGATAGTTGCTGGCTCACTCTGTCCAAATAACCCCATTCTTGGGGTGCTGCTTCTTTATGGGTGATTGAAAGAAAATCCCCTATAATAGGAATCCCTGGAAGATGATCAGTTTTATTTTTTATTTTTTGGAGGGGACAAGTTGGCTTGATGGTCAGATTCCTTGTTTCTTGAACCTGCTGATAGTGTTCATTCCCACAAAGGGAATCTGAGGTTCAGTCCAGCTGATTTACGGTTGGAGCACTTTGGTGAGAGAGTAATAGAAGGAATGAATTAGCAGTAGATGGTGAGAGCATTGGTGGAAGAAAGGAAGATAAGAAGGAAAAATATAAGGTTTCAATGATTGTAGCATGTCCTTAGTGTTGTACAAATGTGAAGAAGACCTGTAAATTGAAAATTTAGGTCTTAGGTGTTAGGATTCTTGCAGTTGCTGGTAAGAAGAAAGCTCTCTTTTTCAAAATTGTACTAGTAGGAGTAGGTTAGGAATCACAATCACTGACATTCATCTGCTACTTTGTCATTAATGTTAGTGTATGGGTGTCAGCCAGCTTTGCCATGTTAGATTCTATGTGTCTTTTCTTGAGATGACTAGACAGTATTATGTCTTCCATTGAAATTACTGTGCTTAGCAAGATGTACTGATCAAATATCTGTTCATTACGCAGTTATTGGAATAGGTAGAATTGTATATTTCTAGAAGGCCTAGATTAAATTAAACTTTTTCCAACTTTAGTATACATGAGAATCACCTGGAGGGCTTGGACAGTTTGAGTAATAGTTTCTGGTTCAGCGGTAGGTTGAGGTTTGAGTTGACATATGTTGATAGGAAACAACTGAGTTTTATTCAGACAACAAATTGCCAATATATATTTAAATTATGTACTTAATTTGAGGAAATAAATTTCTTTATGATAATGAATCAAACACAAATTTTCACCAACTTCATGTTGGATAAAAATGACCAATAAAAATTTACAGAGAGCTGTTAATGTTTAAAGATATATATTTTTTTAATGTTTTTATTTATTTCTAGGAGAGAGAGAGAGACACAGCATGAGGAGGGGAGGGTCAGAGAGAGAGGGAGTCACAGACTGAAACAGGCTCCAGGCTCTGAGCTGGCAGTCAGCACAAAGCCCGACGCGGGGCTCGAACCCATGAACTGCGAGATCATGACCTGAGCGAAAGGCGGACGCTTAACCGACTAAGCCACCCAGGCGCCCCAAGAGCTGTTAATGTTTAAAAAAACATTCAAAATATTTTTTAACGTTTTTTTTTTTTTTTTGAGAGACATAGAGACAGAGCATGAGCAAGGAAGGGGCAGAGAAAGAGGGAGACACAGAATCTGAAGCAGGCTCCAGGGTGTGAGCTGTCAGCACAGAGCCCAGTACAGGACTAGAACCCCCAGACCATGAGATCGTGACCTGAGCCGAAGTCGGACGCTTAACTGACTGAGCTACCCAGGCGCCTCCCCCGAAGAAAACATGTTAAAAGTAGATGTGATCTCAGTGAATAGTGTGTTGATTTTCTGGACATCGTAGTTTCTGCCTAATACTTTTACTTTTGTGGGAAGGTTTATCTGATTTGTGTTCTGTTGGTGACAGAATGCATAACTTGAAATATTTGCATTATAGGCATATGTTTGGGTATGTGTATGTGTGTGTGTTTAGACTTTATTTTTAAGTAATCTCTACACCCAGTAAAGAGCTCAACCTTACAACCCTGAAATCAGAAGTCAATAGAGTTGCACACTCTACTAACTGAGCCCGCTAGGCACCCTAGTTTTGTTTTATTTTAAGCATCCACTTCTGGATAATTTTAATTAGGCTGGAAACTGCCACTTCTAGTGGATTTTTGGGTGTTGAGTTTGGGGTTGAGTCTGTTTTCTGGGGAAGTTTCAGCAAATACGTTATGGATTAGCTGTGAATACTTTGGTGGCTATATTTGGTTATTGAAATCTACTTTTTATAATGTTGCTTCTGTATGGGAATAGTGTTCATACTGGACTGTCTACATTTACTTACAAACATGGAAAAGTAGCCAGGGATTTCTTCAGGCTTGAAAATGCTGAATAGGTCAAATCAGAGTCTCTCCCCCATGCTATAGCAAATAAGGAACTGAGAATTGGAATGAGGGGACTTTTTTTTTTCCTGTGGCTAGAGTGAATAAGAAATTATATAAGATTTTTAAAACTTGTGACATGATTTCTGAAAATAAGTTACTGCAGTAAATTGGTTTTCTTATTTTTGAATAAGAATATTTTGTATTTTTCTTAATTATATTTTGTATAATGTATAACCTTCTCTAGTGAGATTGTCTGGACAGTGCTTTTGTAATTTAAGTAGATGGAGTGTTTTTTCAACTGAGTGAATGATGGCCCTATGAGATGGCAAACTAATAGAAATATTCCATTCCTCAAAGATTGCTGAAGTCATGGTGAGGAAACAATGCATAAAATCTCTGATTTAACTAATATTTTTATTTGTCTAAGATTATAACATGACTCATAAACATGGTTACAAGAAGTCATAATAGACTTACTCTTCTTATATTCTTCCTTTACAAGGAGAACAAACATTAATGGTTCACCAGAAGTCTTGGCGTCCTTACTTTTTATTTCTCCCAAGACCTGGTATAAAGTAGGATTTTAGATAGTAATTTTTTTAAATTGGTATATTGTTATCATGGTTATTAGTGGAATTAATGCATAAATTAACAAAAGACATAATAAATTTTCCTTATGGTATAGGCAACGTTTGGCTTCAGTTTAAAGCTCAAATTTCTCATTCTCTGTAATGGTTTGAGTCACAAAACATTGGCATTTTATTGTACCACCTTGCTGAGGGTACAAAACTATCTTTCAACTTACTTATTCTGTCAGTTAGAGTGCCAAATTTTTGGGGGCCTTGGAGGAAAGAGAAAAGGTGTTCCTTAAGTTTGTCTACTTTTTTATTGGGTACTTACAGCTGTTTCAGTATAGCTCACAGGAGAATATATCTTCCATGTTTAAATTTTTCAAAAGGATATGTTCAGTTGAACTTCTCTATGTGCAGATTTCTTAGAAATCAAGAAAATGTTGAGTATATGACAGTTTACTTGTCAGTATCTAATAGAGTATCTGGCCACATAAAAAGGTGTGAAAATGTATCATTATTTGGGTTGGCAAAAATATATTGGTTATTTGTTCTCTTGGTTTTAGTAATGTACATAAACATCTACGACCCTGTAAAAGAAAAGACTTGGAACAATTGTATTCAAAATGACAATATATGTACAGATAATTCAAAGAAGAAAATACTGGCAAGTAAGTGTGTGAATGTTTCTAAATGATTCATAAGCATCTTTTAAAATCTTTGTGTGATACATTTGAATCAATTTTACATCGATGTAAAAAGGTGATGTCAACTAGGTGAGAAAGTGGGTGTCATTCATGGACATGAATGGAGCCTAAGAAGCATGGACAAGGATTTCATCCAGAAACTTAGAAAATTTATTGGACAGTAGATAACTGTTCAAGCTCCATTATATAGCTGTTCTCGAACTACCTTTCTAGATGGCTTTTGTTGTTGTAACTGTTGTATTTTAACTGTATTTAAACTTCTTATTGGTCCCCTTACTTCTAGCTTCAGATTCTCTATTTCATCTGTCTGCCAGAGCAGTATTTGGGAAAGATGACAAACCAAGTCACCTTGATTTTTTTCTTCAAAATCTGCATTTGACATGTTTTCAAGAGTTTTAGAAATAACCAATAATCAGAGAAGAGGACAGAGATTATATAAACACATACTTAGAGGATTGTTTGCCACTGTCAAAACTGGAAATTTCCCACTTTTAGTTACTGAACGTTTGGATTCCTAAATTTTGTGACCTTTTCTTTTCACTTTTATTCCCTGAGTAAGACTCTCCTGATATGGATCTTATGAAATTTGTGCATCAAGAAACAATATGATTATAATCCAGGATGACTTAGGATAATATGCAAATGTTTTTGCCACTGATCTGAACAGGATAGTATAACTTGAGTGCTTCTGCGTTGATCAGATTGTGGTTTTCAAATTCTTCTGGAGTATCCTGAACAATTTTACTTAAGAACTGCTGTGAAGTCTAAACCTCATGCTGATTCAAGGAGTCTTTTACCAGGAACCCCCTGAAGAGACACTCTCTAGATCTTGTACTCTGTATTTATTTCATGGTCCATCATGATCAGCACAGCATCACTAATTCCACATTACTCCCCAGAATGCAACTGTATGAAGTTATCTTCTGAATTGAAAATTATTTCAAGTGGATAGTACTTGTAATATTATTGGTGTAGAATGGACAATCTCAAGTAAATATAAGCCAGCATTCCAGGAATATGTGGAATGAAAGGGAAGGACAATACATCCTGACTTGAGCTAGAAGCTTTACCAACTGCAAAATCACAGAAAAAATAAATAGATACATATACTCTCCTGAAATTCATCTTGCTTTTCAAATATTTATATTTCATTGGCAATCTTTGGATTTGGAAAAAAAAATCTCAGTATTTTTTTCTATGGATTATCAACTTTCCATCAAAATATTTACCAGTAAGAGCCTTGTATATGTGACTTTAATACTTATAAACACAAGTATTTTCTTTCTTTTATTTTTTTTTCTTCAACCTATATACCATTTTAGGAATCTAAACATATTAACTAATTTACTGGGCATATATAGCTTAAGAATAAATACTTAAGAAAATTGGGATTGGGTAGTGGTATTGAAATCGATATAAATACAGTGAATGGTGAATATGTATGAACTGTTCATTGGATGTTAGTGAAAAGAACGAAATTCAACATGTAATAGTCGTTTATTGTATTTTATTCTTTCTTTGCTTACTCTTTCATGGACTGTAATGCTCAAGCATAGAAGCTACTTTTATAAACAAATATTGTTTTTAAAAATGTTTATTGTGTTAATAGAGCTACTTTCCTAGGGAAGTTTCTAAAAGCATGTTTGGTAAAACGGCCTTCTCGAGAAGATTTTAGAAAGGAATGAGACCATTTTGTAAAGATAACACAATTTATATTCATTGTTTGAATGCTTATGAATAGGAGAGAGGAAATGGACATGAGGAATGTTTATTAATCAGGAAAAAAGTAAGCCACTAGTTATTGTGTATTTTGAGAATATAGTGTATGAATAATTAAATATAATTGCATTGTGACTTTAAGGCATTGTGATTGCTAAGAGTTTGCTAATATGTAGAAGAAATATTTTTAATACATGATTATAAAAATAGGATTGTTAGAATACCTCTGAATGATACACATTTAAAATCATTTGAATTATTGCCGTGGCTTTTGGTGTGGAGCGAGTATTGTTCTGTATGCAGCTGCCACATAAGAAATTTTATTAAGGCTGTTCTATGTGGATGTAGATGTTATTCTGTAAATGGTTTTTATGTTAATATTTGTATGGTATGAGATTTAATTCTCACGATGGAATTATTACTGCATAAGAGTCCAGCTTCTTTCTATTCATGTTTAGGATTTGATGGGATTTTTTATTGCTATGTATATAATAGAAAAAGGTACTGTGGTAAACCATCCAATTAATCATGGAGATGACCGACATTTGGGGCATTTTAAATGTTAGAATATAATTTTAGTTGTCAAGAGGAGTTTCTAGACTGGCCTTGTTTTTATCAAGCAAATAAAGCAGAATTTAGAAGGTAGAGAGTAGGGAATTTTAGAGGGCTATAGGTATATGCATATGTGCAGAGATAGTTCTTGAACAGCCTCCAGGCTTTACTTGATGCTCAGATGTTGGGAATCTACATATATTTTATTAATCCTGTGATTTTAAATAGTTGTAGTTTGTTGTTTTATCCAATGGATTTGTTAAGTTGCCTCAACATTAATTCCTTTTCAGTAGATACTGTTATACCTTTTGTTAAAGTGTTATATACACTGTAATTTTCTTTAACATCTACTTCTCTACATACATAGACATCACTGTAAATACATACCATTTTATATGGATAGCCATTTTTGTTTGACAAAAATGATATATCTAGCCTCTGTGTGTTCATTGGATCTTTAGGCTCAAATTTTAGGGTGGGGTAAATGCAGTGTCTAGTATAATACCTCATTATTTTTTATACATGATTCATGATGGAAATGTCATTAACTGTTGGTCCGCCTTTGTTTATGGTTTTCAGATATGTTTGTATGCAATAGAAAATACAGTTACTAGGTGAATCTCTGCCTGTGGTTAAACATATAGGTTAGAAAGTTTTTATTTGCTGGTGGAATTTGACTTTTAATAATAACTGAATTGTTCTTGTTTTAAAATACTTATATCTAATAGTATAGGTGATTTACAAGTTTTTATTGGAGATGTTTGTATTGGTCTGCCAAATATATGTTCTTAAAGGATGGGCTGATCAAAGAAGAGCTTTAAACAATTGTGTATAAAATTAGACACAGTTATAATTATTCTTTGGCTTTAAGAAAACAATGTCAACATGTTTTGTAAATATGTAAAGTGAAAAATTTGCTATTAACAGTTGTCAGATTATCTCTGAGTAAATAATTGGGCAGCTGATGTTCAGGATATTTTGTTCGATTGTTCTGTGTATAAAATAGGATATAATAATTTTTACCTTAAAGTTTCAATCCTTAATTTTACAGGGGTTGCATTCATATACATCTGTATAAATACCCACAGGTGTATTGTATATGTATCTATAAAACAAGTGTTTATTAAAAATCATAGACTAGAAACACCTTTTGGCCAAATAATTATCACTCGGCTTTAGTCTGTTCTTTGTGTTGTTCAATGGTGGATGATGCAGGAAGTTTTAGTATATGAGCTTTAGTAGCTGGAAGATACTGTTATGCCTACTTAAGTTACAAACCAACATTAGTTTTTGTTTTAGGACATCTGCATAGGATTTGCTGATAGGTGTGTATATTTTTTGGATACCAATTTGAGAAGACAATGTGAAAAAACACTATATTTTGACAAATTGAATTACTATACCATGTCTCTTTGGGATGTATTTGGTGATGGGGATTGTAATTTTTTTTGCACATAGATGATAAGTGTCATATCATTTTTAGATATGTAATTTCTGTCAATAATTTTAGAAATATATTTTCATTGAGATACTAAAGGTGTAATCATTACCTGAATATAGATATAGTAGAGCAACCATCTTCAAGGGCTATGCTTGATTATGATTTTTTTCATTCTGTGTTTATTTAAGTTCTTTAAGTTTATTTAAATTCCAGTTGATTAACATACAGTGTAATATTAGTTTCAGGTGTACAATTTAGAATTCAGCTATTCCATACAACACAGTGCTTATCACACAGGCACTCCTTAATTCCGATCACCTATTTAATTCCTCCTGTACTCACCTCGCCTCTGGTGACCTTCAGTTTGTTCTATATTGTTAAGAGTCTGTTTCTTGGTTTGCCTCTCTCTGTGGTTTTGAGATCTTTTAGTTACATTCATTGTTAAAGTACAGAAATTACTACCATTCATATTTTTTAAACATAAAATGAATACTTTCTTATACTAATATAAGTTTTGGATGTTGAATGTTTAGAACAGAGCAGGGAAGCAGTTGCTGCATGAGATAAGCTTATGTAGTATATCTTAATTTTCTACATATGTAGAAACACCCTCTACATACACCTACCACACCCACACACCCACACCCACACAAAAAGTAAATCTGTTAATGTGGAGAACAACCATGGTGAAAAATAATATATTACTTGTAGAAGTGTTACAAGACTATCACTATATATTGTGTGTGGGGTTATTATTAGGTACTTGTGCACCTGTGGTCATATCTTTGTTTTTATACTGTAAAACTTTATAGATGTGCAGACATTTCTGTCATATATTTGAGTATATTTTACCTAAAGCATGTAAACTTTTCTTCTGCTTGTAGACATGAAATAGTAAAATAAACCTCTCTGCTGTTATGATTTCTAGACTGGTATGTATGTAGTTATTGATAAAATATTTATTTCTAGAAATACAGACATTGCTGATAAATAGTTTCAAATATCAAGTTTTTAAAAATCAATATTAGTTTCTCCGCATGTCCAGTGGATTTTTGTGAGAGAATGGATGGGATTGTGAATGTTTTTCATTCTCAGATTCTTTGGCTTTGTACCTATTTTTGGTTTATAGATATAGTGAACATCATGTATGTTTCAGTCATGCAATTGAAAAACTATGAGTTTGAAATGTTTAACATTTCAAAATGATTTTAAGAATTCCTTATGGATGGCACTTTGTGGTTTGTTGTTAAACAGTGCAATTTTCAATAGTTACATTATAACATTAGACTTAGGAAGTATATAGAATTGTTGGAAAACAAAATGATTGAAGGTAGAAACAGTTTTCTTTTGAGGATGTGCTCCTTTGTGTATGATTCCTTGGAATACTGGGATTATTAAAGACAATTTATTTGAAAATTGGGTTAAAAGCCTCTGAGCTTTATTTTTGTTGTATTTGTGTGTATTACACACACATGTATATAGTCAGGAAAGAGAGGGTGGTTAAAAAGTTCATTGCCTCACATTTCCATTTAGAAGAAAAATTAGACTTCAATAATTAAGTTGTGTCCATTTCATATTTTTATATATTTCTACTTATTTAAGGGACATGAAGTGTATCTTATTTCTCAGATGTACTGAGGTTCTTGATGAAATTTATTTACTAAAGAAAATTCTGTAGAATCTAAATCACATAATTCTGTGTTCATTTGTTACACAGCAATAAGACAACTTTGGAAATAATGGGGAAGTCAAACATTTAGTTTTAAGCAGCTAATATTTCTAGATGTATGGAGAGTGACACAGTATAATTTTGTAAATATTTTCATTGTAAATGTGTTAGGATTATTGTCTTATAAAGTCAGCATGGCAAGGAAATTGATCATTAATAAATAGGGTCCTGGAGCTATGCAATATTATCATATATTCATTTGGTTGTTAAGAGAAATAGAAAAGATTATGTATTTAGCCCATTCTCATAGTAGAATAGTTTGCCATTGTATATGTCTAAGTTGTACATTAAAAAACATATTCTGTGTAAGTTCTTTTGATGTTGCTGGGTGTATTGTATTTTATTTGGAGCTTCCCTGGGATGTGAACCTTAGATTATTTTTGTGTTAAGATATGTTTTTAGAGCAGATCTAGGTTCATAGCAAAATTGAGAGGAAGGTACAGAGATTTACCACCTAGCTCTTTTCCCAGCACATGCATAATCACCCCTATTATCTGCACCCCTTACCAGAGTTAACTTAACCATTTGTTACTGCTGATGAATTTACATCAATACCTCATAATTACCCAAAGTCCATAGTTTGTCATGTTAACTCTTGGTATTGTACATTTTGTGGGTATGGAAAAGACATGTATCCATCATGCAGAATGTTTTCATTGTCCTAAAAATCCTCTGTGCTCCACCTAGTCATCTCTCCCCCATATTTATTTTTATAATTGTTGTTAACATTGGAAATATATATAAATGACTTTGTTAAGGAGATTTTATACTACCTCTTGGAACTATACACAATTCTGTATGTGTTCCTTTGGTTGCATGACAATATTCAAGACAACTTTGTAAATAATAGACAGATACAAGTTTTTAATTTTTAACATCTAGTCTTTCTAGATGTGTAGAGTCTCACAACGTATAATTTTGTAAATAATTCATTGTAAAATTTCATAGTATCATTGTTATCAAATGTTTTAATTGCAGTGCAGTTAATAAAAATTTTAAGTTTCTTGAGCTATTGTCTATTTTGGTATCCACTTTTTGAGTTGTTAGGGGAAGGAGAAAGTTACTAAAAAGGTGTACTGTCACTCGCATTCTCTAAAAGAAAATTTTACATTTTAATCACTGTTTAGTCCTTGTATTATTATACATTAAAAAACCTAAGTCATAATTTTAGTTGTATTGCTATATAAGTATAAATTATACAACTATAAACTTATAGTAGTATTCCTGATTATGTATTTTAATCATATCAAGTCTTTTTTATCAAATTTTATTCTTCTTTGAGTTACTCAGTTTTGTATTTAACTGAAAAGCATGAAAATATTCAAGACAACTTTGTAAATAACTAATATATCATTTAAAAATATCTAGTTTTTCCAAATGCATGGGGTTTCACAAACTATAAATCTGTAAATATTTCATTGTTGTAAAATACCATAAATTGTTTTTTGTAAGTGTTGACAATGTAATAAGTAAATAATAATTGTACTTTTAGGGTTATATACCATTTTGGTGTTAAGTGGGTGTTGGGAGAGAGGCATAGACAGATTGCCTTCCTTTTCTTCAGATTGTTAGGTTTTTATGTATAAGAAAATAATGGATTTTATACTTGAAATACCCCAGGATGATTTTTACCTTTATAAAGAGGAAGGAAGACATGAGAAGGAAATTGTCATTTTTAAATCACGGGTATATTTGTGGAAGATTCTCTTATTGCTAAGTAATTATTATTTTGCTATACTATACAAATCTACTCTTTGTAAATTTATATGTGTATACATACATATACATACATATTGTGAATGCTTTAGGAGTATAAATCTGATAGTACTCTCTCATTTATTAGCTTATTGCTTTGCATTTTTTTGAAAATTATGGAAATATTCAAATCTAAACTTAAGTATTTCTAGAATCCCACTTCATGTTATATCTACGTGTATGTTATTTTTAATGTTTATTTAAGTTTGAGAGACAGCATGTACAAACGAGGGTCAGAGAGAGGAGACACAGCTCTGAAGCAGGATCCAGGCTCTGAGCTGTCATCAACACAGAGCCTGACGCAGGGCTCAGAGCCATGAACTGAAATCCTGACCTGAGCTGAATTTGGACTTTCAGCTGACTGAGCCACTCAGGCGCCCTAAGTGTGTTATTTTTAATATAAAATTATTAACACCATATGTATTTGTTTTCTAATCTGTTACCACATACAGACATCTAAATGAAAATAGTATTTCTTTGCTTATGAGTATGTGTTTTTTCTAAGAGCTTTTTATAAATTTCCAGTGTTTGGTTATATTTGTATGTTATGTAATAATCAGAAACAAAGTAAAAAATATTCTAGCTCAGTAGTCAATAATAAATTATGAAAATATTTTAGAAAAAATTAAATTATAAATTAAGGTATAAATCAGTATTTTTTTGAACAGCAGCTTGGCAATAACAATTGAAATTCAAGTGTGTAAACATTTGAAATGGTGTAACTTGCAGCTGTGATTTTATCTATTTCAAGTTTCAAATTTACAATTAAGTATGTTATATATTGAGTATAACAATCGTTGGGGCATCTGAAATATACACCAATAAAAGATTATAATGGTTGCAGCTAATCATATGAATATAATTTAGACACTGGAATATGTTCTGGTACAAAAGGGTGTTTTGTGTGGATATTTAAAATTATGCCATTTTTTTGAACAAACATCAACTAATAGTGTGTTTACAAAGGTGTGACCATATGCCTCTCAAAGTTCTAATTGGAAGTGTAAATTACTGTTTCTGAGGAATGTAATTATTCTGACATGATTATAGAATTAAGTAACGCTAACTCATCTGTGTTACTATAATGGTGATTATTTCAGTATTCTTAAAATTCTTGTACTTTGTAAGTTGTATAGTAAAACATTGTTTATTGTTTGTATATTGCTACTTGACAATCTGAAATAAATATGAGTTGTTGGATATAAAGGTGTCTGGAAGAATAGATGGCAAAAATTTAACAGTACTGTATAGAGAGATGGGAATGGAGGACTGCTTCTACTTCCTGCATTTTGGATTTTAAAGGTATTTCAAAAGGAACATTTAAACAACAAAAAGGGGATTTTAAAGATACATCCAATTTGTGCCTGTCTTCATCCTTGCCTGTCAACATCTTGGGAGTATTGGGTTGTTGTATCCAGTTTTGTATTCCCAGTGGCCATTATGAGTTGTTTGTGAGTGATCATGAAGAGCATATGGTTTAGAGACTAGTGCAGCAGAGAGTTTTACACACGGAAACAGCATTGTGGGACTCAAGGAAAGAATATGGGAGAAGATGTGATTTGAGGTATGTGCTATACAATTATATTTGGGTTTGGAAACACGTGAATGATTAAAATAAGTCATTGAAACTTTCTTTTGTAAGGGGTATATTTTTATAATGCCCTGCCATATTTGTGGTTATTGACTAGGTCAAGTTGTTTGAGGAAGAGTATTAGAATAGGTTGGAAGTTAATCTTAATGATAGTAATTAGAGAATGGATTGTTTCCTATTTTTAATGGTAGTTGAGTCAGAATTTCAAGTAGGTATTTATGTTTTCTTATATGATTCAGAATTGGCATGAAAAACATTTCAATACATTTTGTGTTATTTCTGTGTAGTAATATTAGCTGTTTGTTTAATTATCTCCATCCCATTCACTGTTCCTAATCATTCTGAAGTCATCCTAATTTGTGTGTCCTGGTGTGTCTGTTGCATCTTATTGGCTATATTATATATTTATTTCTCAGATGAACACAATGAAAGGAGGAGATTTACAGATAATCTGAGGCAGCTGACACTCCTCATCCTATGGTCTTTCTTAATTCGTAAGTCTTAACTGAGAACCAACCACAGGGAAGAAGGTTCTGGATCAAGAAGTGCTGTTTTAGGACAAGGCTTTGGCTAGACTCAGGAAAACATCACTGGAATATTCAACCATGCCTCAGAATTTGTGAGTAAATTAATTCTTTAAAAAGATAATTTTACCAAAGTGAAGATGTGAATTATATGTAGAATGTCTTCTTTCAATTGGTTTCTTATTTATAATGAAACATTGTGACCTAATTAATGTTATAAAGAATATAAACAATTATCAGTTGTTCATTAATTGGAAATTTTGAAATAAAGACTTTTTGCAAGTAAATTTTTATAGTGTGATAAAGGAAGAAGTTCAAGGAAACTGAAAAAAAAAAAAACAAAAAAACAAACAAACACGAGGGGTACTCTCTTGTACTGTTGGCAGGATTACGAACTGGTGCAGCCACTATGGAAAACAGTATGTAGGTTCCTCAAAAAGTTAATGTGATTCAGCAATTGTAATCATGAGGTATTTACCCAAAGAATACAAAAATATTAATTCAAAGGGATATGTCCACTCCAGTCTTTATAGCAGCATTATCTGCAGTAGGTAAATTATGGAAGCAGCCAATGTATCCATTCCAGTGATGAATGGGTAAAGAACTTGGCCATAACAAAACGAATGAGATCTTTCCATTTGCAACGAAGGAGGCTGATGGAGCCAGAGAGTATAGTGCTAAGCGAAATAAGTCAGAGAAAAACAAATTACCTTTGATTTCACTCATACATGGAATTTAAGAAACAAAACAAAAGAGAGGCAGACCAAGACATAGACTCTTAGCTACAGAGAACAAATTTAGAATTACCAGAGGCTAGGTGGTTGAGGGAGATGGGGGATTAAAGAATACATTTGTGATGAGAAACAGGTGATGTATGTAAGTGTTACATCACTAAATTGCATACCTGAAACTCACTAACTGGAGTTTAAGTAAAAACTTGGAAAGTATTTGTAAAGTAATAGCTGATGTTGGAGAGTTGAATCAGTTAGAGGATTAAGAGGCATTCTTTTTAAGCATTAAAAGAAATTTGTAACAGTTCGAAATGAGGCTCCACTTATCTGCTGCTTTTGCCATTTTATAAAACGTGTTATGTGTGTCTTATCTACCAATGTTTCACTTCTTTTTTTCCTGTCAGGAGGTGATAGTTCCAAGAAAACACACTTTTGCCATCTTTGTAATTGCAAGAATTGGTACCACCAGACCTCTGTTGGCAATATTACTCATTTAAGTATTCTTCACCTCTCATCTCTGGTTCCAGGAATACTGCATGCCAAAATGATTGTAAGGACAGATAAGTGTTTATTTGATTCAGGGAGGGGCACTTGGTTAGACAGGAGCTAATATTCTGCTATGTTTAATTAATTTTCGGTGGCAGCTAGTAGGTAAGGAGATCTGTTCAGGTTACATATTGCTGAGTAATAAATAATCTTGACATTTAGTGACATAAAACATCTAATGTGCCATTAGGCATATGTGTGAAGAAGTGTCCAGATGACTCCAGCCTCTAAGTGTTGTTCTCCCCAGCTGATCCCATATTCTGGCACTGTCAGAAATCTTCCCCCCCCACTTCAGAAGTCATGTTGTATCATTTTTGCCATATTTTGTTGCCTAACATGGTTATATGACCAGCCCAAATTCTAGTAGAGATTTTATCTCGTGATGGGTGTGCTTTAAGGACACTGCTCACCTAGAGTTATGTGTAGGACCAGATGAAAGAAGCCATAGTAAGTAAAAGCTATAGCTGTGTAATTGTAGTAGTTGATTTTTTTAAATTTTGGCATCCATTAACAATATTTCCTTCAAATCATATATCTATCTTTATGAGTTCAGTAAATTGATTTTCAGAATTTCACTTTTCATGTACACTGAATTTCTTGCAGATATTTTTCAACAAACATCTTACTCATTGCCTGGCATAGAATAAAATTTTAATGAATTGTGACTATGGGAGCAAATTAGGCAAGAGTTAAGAAGTTGGAGAAAGAAAACAAAGGACATGATCTTTGGCATTAAGTGAATATGAGGAGGGCAGGAGAGAAAAGAGCCCAGGTACACTAAGGTGGTGTTGAGATGTATAACCTTAGTAGTAGTAAGTAATGAACTATACAAAGAGTGAGAGGAAGCAGTTGTTAATGAAACTATTGATATTATAGCAAATAGTGAATTCAGCTCCTGACGACCAGGTGTTGTGTGATTCTCTTATTTCCTTTATTTCTCACTAAAAAGTTATTTCATGGGATATGTGGCCAAGAGTGAATGCTGAAAAATTCCTTAAAAATTCTTTTTCAGAGAGTCTTATTACCTACCTGTTAATCCCTGAATAACCTTAAAGATAAAGGCTATTATCATAAAATTATTTTTCTTAGAATAAAACATTGCTAAATAGACAATTAATGACGTCTTGGGTGAAGTGTCAACTTAGAAATTTTGATAACCACCTGGAATAATAGGTTAAGATCTAAATTTTCCTAAATTCCATTGTAGCCTCTGTCTTCTGTACAGTTACCATATATTTCTCACTAAATGGACTAAGGTCCTTTTGTTATTTTCATTGGAATTTTTTGGCACTGTTTGTCATGTTTCTTGTAGAGAAATGGCATACAGATTAAATAATTTGTGTATGAATGAGTAATCTAGAGATACAAGCATCCAAATACATAAAAAGAAACAGCAGGAGAACGTTGGGATCAGTCCAATTACCAAGGTATAAGAAGAACGAATAGCAAGATACCAATATCTGACTTTAAAAATCGAGGTATATTTGAGCAACAATATTACATTAGCTTCAGGTGTGAATAGTGATAGTGAATTGAAAATTCTACGCATTATGTAGTGCTCACCACAATAAATATAATTAACATCTCTAGCCTTCTTACTAGAAAATGCCAAAAGTTATTCTGATGCATCTCTTATTTCTTCATAATAAACTGGCTGTTGCATTTCATTGTATATAATTTTATTATATCCTACTGATAATTGCATAAACTATCCGTCTTAACTTTACCTGTTTCCTGATGTGTCCTCTCAGGTGATGACCAAATAGAAAACTGATGTTATTGCTTCTGCCACCATCTTCAAATCCAAAAGACGGTCTTCATAATATATGCAGACTCCTCTTTCATGTCTTGGAGTAGACACTTCTCCCAGATCAGAAAACCTGGACTGAGAAAGCTCATGTTTGAAAATTATCTAAAGATTATCATTGGAGGGAATTGTAACCAGGCATGTTGACTGTTTTCATTATTGACATTGGACTAAATTTTGGGAGCTTGAATGATGGAGATGCTATTACACAGAGAAGCTCAGGATGGTGTGATTGCGAGGCTTCATTTCAGTGTTCCCATGAGTATTAAGTGCACATATGTGTAATTTTCACTTTTAACAGGGTACGTTTAAAATTGATGCAAAAAATTCTTTTTCCAGATTTTAAAGGACAAAAAGTTGTAAAGGGTAGAATTTTTACTTCTTAAATGCTTCCCCCCCTCCTAATTCTACTCCCCAAGATTATCTACTGTTACGGAGTTTTTTGCATATCCTTTTCGGGTGTATTAGTAAACAAATTGATATGGCAGTAGTCCTCCTGGTCCATACATTAGCTACCAATTTTCTATTCAGTGAACAAGCTTATATATAATCTATTTTTAATTTCTCCAGCTAAGTTGTTGAAATAGTCCTACTGCTTCCACTTCATTGGAATTAAGTATATTCAAAATATAGGTTTTGAGTCAATAGTAGAGATTTCCCAAAATTGTATATATTATCCTCATCAATCTTGTCTCCCCGTGTTTGTTTATGAGACTTTTTTTTCTAAAACAGTACAATCATTGGATGCCAATGTTTTAATTTTCATAGTGTGATACTAGAAATAAATCACTTCTCTTGAGTTATTGTTCAGTTTAGTCATCTTTATATGTCCTTAAACTGTACTGATCATTTGTTTTTCATTTTATTCTGTGGTTTCTTTTTCATTTCCATTGGAAAATAGGTTTTTTGTTACTGGCTTTTAAGAGATCATTTATGACTAAGGATTTTAACCATTTACTATGCAATGCAAATGAAATACCATGTTTTTTTTTTAACCATTTTGCTGTGATACTTTACTTTTTGGTGTACAGAAGTTGTATGTTGAAATATAATGTTATGTTTCATGCCTTTTGAGTTTTGTGTTTTTACTTAAAACGTGATTGTATTACTATCATACACTTTTTGTATTTGTATTTTAAATTATTTTGTCATTTTATTTTTTCCCATCAATTGTTACTGTGGTTTTAAAGCATTACTTACTCAAATTATTTACCTTAAGCAATTACCAATTATTTTAATTTCTACCATAGTAATTTAGAAATTCCCACATAAAATCAGCTGCATTTCTATTTGTTTGCCTTACCTTCTATTGATGACTTTAAAATTACCGATGATTTTAGTCTATTCCATTGAGTTCTATCTCATTTCTCTTCTTTTTTTCAGAATATTCCCTGTCTATAGTCGCATTTTTTTTCTCTCAGTTGATGCTTAAAATTATTTTGCAAGTTGGAAAAATGCAGTTTTAATTTCATTTGCATCAAATTTAATAGATTAATTAGGAGAGAATAGATCTCTTTAAAATTGAGTCTTCCTCTCCAACTGCAAGGTATGTCTTTCTATTTTTAATCAACTTGTTACATTGGGAAACTGCTAGATTATATTTTTTACTCATTCCCAGTCAATTCATAGTTTTGTTAATGTAGTGATGGGGATTGTGAACCTACATTATTTTATTATTACTATGTAAGCCTTTTTATTTACTTTTCTAATGGTATTTCATTAAAATACCAAAATTCTGATTTTCCTTCTCAGTTCGTGGTTTTTACAGAATATATAGATGCAGAAACGGCCCTTGGTTAATTGACAGTGGATATTAATCCTATTAGTTTAAGGTTTGTTTACTTAGGGGTCATTTTAGGAAACTTTTCCTTTTATTGAGCATTTTTTGCATAAATTGTTTACAGGTATAATAAAATGTTTTGTTGTGTATTATAGATTATCATGCTTGCAATTATAATTCTTGATTAGGCTAAAAAGTAACTTTTCATAAAAATAAACATTCTTGCATCTACTTTCAATGAACTACATTTTGTGTATATATGTGCATGTATGTGTGTATATATATTCATATATGTTACCCTATTGTTAAAATTTTATTTGCAGTTACTGAAAATATAATCCTAAATAAACAGCTTATTTTGTTCTGTTTTGTCAGGGTTTTGTATTTAGTTTACCTCCTCTACCAAAATGTTTGGAATATTATCTGTATAGGCTGGAAACAAGAAGTATTAGCATTTTTGTTTTATTTTTATTTTGAAATAATTTTTGGCTTGCAAAAAGTATATATTGCTCTCTACCCTCCTTACATTAACATCTTTCATATACTTGATAACAGTTATCTAAGTAAGGAAATTGCTAAACTGCTGTTAACTGATCCTTTTATAATCAGTGATTGAAAAGAGAATCCCACATTGCATGTAGTTATACTCTAATGTCCTTTTGCTTGGGACGATTGCTCAGTTTTCTTTGATTTTCATAATTTTGATCCTTTAAAAGAGTCGACTAAATATCCAACTATTAATGTTAATCAGTATGGGCTTGTGTGATTTTTCATCATTGGAATTGAGGTGTTATGCATGTTTGACAAGATTGCTACAGAAGTGGTACTCCCTTTATCACTAGGGATCACATATTGATATGTCTTGTGACTACTGCTATTTTATTACATAGTGTTACACAGTACATATTTGTAGGGGTATGTACTACAAATATTATAACACTCTTATCTGTTAATTTTAGACTGTATTGATGTTTGTTGCCTGCAAAAATTAGTATACTGTGGTGTTTGCCAAATTATGACTTTTAAATTTTTTGTACTGTATTTTATCAATTTAATTTTTGTACTATAAGAGTTACTCCTCCTCTCCCATTTAATATTCAGTTATTCATTTCAATGTAGAATCATGGATATTTTATTCATCCCATGGATTTGATTCATTAATTTCCTTTAATCAAATTGTCTATCATTTGGCCATTCTCTTAACGATGGCATCTGTGTCTTTTTAACATGTCCATATTTCGTCTCCTGAGCGCTTACTTTCTGACCACCTAATAGTACCTGGGTTTATTTTGTTCTTATCTTGTGGAACCATCAGTTTCTCTAAGGATACTTGGTTCCTCATAGGGAGGGTACTTACGAAGTAAGCTATGTATCCAAACTTCATTTATTTTTATGGTTCAGTAATATTCCAAAGTGTATATATGTAACATTTGTTGTTGAATACATGGATGTTTCCACTTTTTGACTTTGAATAATAAGGCTTGTGCCTTCCACATTGTCAATAATACTGCAATGAATATTGACATTAAAATGTCTTGAGTCCCTTTTTTCATTTTCTTTGGGTATATATCTTGGAGTAAAATAGCTAGGAGTCATATGGGATTTTCATGTTTAACTCTTGTAGGAATGGCCTGTTAGTTTTTTAATGAAAGATTTCATACTTATAAATAATGTGATTATAATGAATTTTTATGTGCTGAGCAACTAGAATAATTACAAATATTTTGCCATTCTTTGAAAATTGCAAATCCTATGATATTTCAATCTTGAATTTTTTATATGCATACACATCACAATTTTAAATAACCAAAGTATCTTATCTACTATTAAGTAGAATCCCTTATTGCCTTTTAAAATAAATTCTCATGTAAATTTGTCAGTTCATCCAAAGATCTAACAGTTGGAACAAATTTGGACCCACACAGGCACCATGCATTTTTACTTAGGTCATTTTTATCTAATTTTTGGTTATTTGTATTAATTTATTCTTAATACTAAATATTTTAACTCTTTTTATATAGGACATATACCCCTGCTTTTTGTTTCATGTGTTAAATATTTTTAAAATATTTAATCTGGGGCGCCTGGGTGGCTTAGTTGGTTAAGCGTCCGACTTTCGCTTAGGTCAAGATCTCACAGTTCGTGGGTTCGAGCCCCGCGTTGGGCTCTGTGCTGACTGCCAGCTCAAAGCCTGGAGCCTGTTTCAGTCTGTGACTCCCTCTCTCTCTGACCCTCCCCTGCTCATGCTGTCTCTCTCTCTCTCTCTCTCCTAGAAATAAATAAAACATTTAAAAAAATAAAGAAAATATTTAATCTTTTGTAATTCATTTAGTTTTGGAAGAACTTAATTTTTCTGTTACATTTATATTGATTTTACCTACTATTTCTAGTGTATTAAATGTATTTTGGTGACCTAATGTGGTCCACTTTGAGGCTTTCCTTGTGTCTGTCTCTTTCATATATTCTGTCACATACCTACATATCTATAACTATCTAGAAACATTTATAGAATGTATAAATACCTTTATAAACTATACCTAAATATATGTGTATTTATGTAGACCATAACAAAAGTATAGCTCATATTTCTAAGGGTATTATAGGTGCTTGGAAAAAAGCATTGTCACCAGTATACAGAGCACTATATAACTGGTTGTGACGGGTTCACTATTGTTACAGATCTGTACTTCTGTGTCTTTTAGAGACTACTAATATGACTTGCTATTGATGTCCTGATCTTAATTTTCTTTTTGTTTAATTATATATTGGATAATTTGACCATTCTGTCAGTTTTGCAAGAGCATTTCATATACTGTATCCCAAATAGACTATGAATATGTACTTACATTTTCCCATGTCCCATTCTAGAAAAAATAACTAAGGCCTAGTTTTCTTTTATAATTCATTCTGTGTTTTTTGTTGAATCTCAAAACTTGTGGACCCCAATACTTTTAAAATATAATCATCATGCTACCTGCTGAAAAATATAAAATGTAGGGGCACATGGGTGGCTCATTCTGTTGAGCATCTGACTTTGGCTCAGGTCATGATTTCTTGGTTCGTGAGTTAGAGTCCCACATCAGGATATCTGCTGTTAGTCTGGAGCCTGTTTTGGATCCTCTGTCTACTTCTCTCACTCTGTACTTCTCTTGCTCATACTGTCTGTCTCAAAAATACATAAACAATAAAAACTGTTTAAATATCTGAATAAATCCTTTATGATATATCACAGTTGGACATTTAAAGTACTCTGAATTATTTGTAGATTAAAAATCATATTCAAACTTTGGTTTTTAAAATAGTCATGTTCAAATCAGCACTTGAATAATGCATTCAATTTCATTCCACTTGGTTTGTTACTCTATAGTTCTTTTTGAATCTGCAACAGCTCTTTTTTAAAAAGTTTGTAATGTTTATTTATTTTTGAGTGAGAGAAAACATCCGAGCAGGAGAGGGCAGGAAGTGAGGGAGACACAGAATCCAAAAGCAGCTCCAGGCTCTGAGCTGTCAGCACAGAGCCTGACATGGGACAAACACATGAACTATGAGACCATGACCTGAGCTGAAGTCAGACTGAGCCATGCAGGCACCCTAGCTCTTTTCTCTTTTTAAAGTTTATTTATGTATTTTGAGAGAAAGATAGGGTGCATGTTCATTTTCCTGCATGAGTGGGGAGGAGGCAGACATGGTGGGGGTGAGTGAGAATCCCAAGAAGGCTCTGCACATTCAGTGTAGAATCCAGTGTTGGGCTCCAACTTGTGAACTATGAGATCATAATCTGATCTGAAACCAAGAGCTCGATGCACAACTCACTGAGCCACCCCACATCTCTGTCTCTCTCTGTTTTTGCTTTAAACTTACATAATTTGTATTTATATTTGGAAATCAGACTATTTTCCTTTTAAAATTATCACATTTCTAATTCTACAAGCAGTATATGGCATTCCTGTGGGAGGGTTTAATATTTTCCCTAAAATCCTATGTTAGATTTAAATGTCATATCAGTTTGGTTTTATTCTTTAATCACTTATTATAGGAATCTTTTTAATTTGTAATACTGTATAATTCATTTACTCTAAGAACACTATGATTTTTAAAAAACTTAATTACTTTATAATTAACATAGATTGTTAAATTAGTTTCAAGTGGACAATGTTGGGATTTAACAATTTCAAGTATCACAGTTCATCACAACAAATCCATTCAATTCCCATCATCCATTTCCTTTATGGTAACAGTTTGTTCTCTACAGTTAAGAGTCTTGGATTGCCCTCTTTTTCCCTTTGCTTATTTGTTTCTTAAATTCCACTCATGAGTGAAATAATATGGTATTTGTCTTTCTCTGACTTAATACTGCTTCGCATAATACTCTGTCATTCCAACCACATTGTTGCAAGTGGCAAAATTTCATTCTTTTTGATGGCTGAGTAATTCATTTTATATATGGATAAAGATGTATGTATGCATATGTGTGTATATACATTTAAATATACACATGTATCCATTCATTTTTATCTGTTCATCAGTAAATGGATACCTGACCTGTATCCATATGTTGGCCATTGTAAATAATGCTGAAATAAACATAGGGCTGCATGTATCTCTTTGACTTAGTGTTTTTATATTTCTTTGGATAAGTACCCAGTAGTGTGATTTTTTTAGGGTAATTGTAGGGTAGTTACTTTGAACTTTTTGATGAACCTCCACACTGTTTTCCAGAGTGGATCTACCAGTTTGCATTCCTGTCAACAGTGCAAGAGAATCCCTTTTTCCCGACTTTCTCCCCAACAGTTGCTGTTTCTTGTGTTAATTGATTTTAACCATCCTGACAGGTGTGAGCTAATATTTCACTATAGTTTTTATTTTTATTTTTATTTATTTATGTATGTATGTATGTATGTATGTATGTATGTATTTATTTATTTTTTTATTTCTAGGAGAGAGAGAGAGAGAGCAGGGGAGGGTCAGAGAGAGAGGGAGTCACAGACTGAAACAGGCTCCAGGCTCTGAGCCGGCAGTCAGCACAGAGCCTGACGCGGGGCTCGAACCCACGAATCGCGAGATCATGACCTAAGTGAAAGTCAGATGCTTAACTGACTAAGCCACCCAGGCGCCCCTCACTATAGTTTTTATTAATGTTTATTTTTGAGTGAGACAGAATGTATGAGTGGAGGAGGGGTAGAGAGAGAGCAGGAAATATAATCCCAAGCGGGTTCCTCTGACAGCATGGAACCCAAATCCAAGGGCTAGAATCCATGAACTGGGAGATCATGACTGGAGCTGAAATCAAGAGCCAGATGCTTAACTGAGTGAGCCACCTAAGTTCCCCTCTCATTGTAGTTTTGATTTACATTTTCCTGACAAGTGAAGAGCATCTTTTCATGTGTCTGTTGGTCATGTGTGTGTGTGTGTGTGTGTGTGTGTGTGTGTGTCTTTTTTTTTCAAAGAATGTTTATTCATTTCAGAGAGCAGAAGCAAGCCGGGAAGGGACAAGGTAAGGTAGACAGAGGATCTGAGGTGGGCTCTTTGCTGACTGCAGAGAACCTTCATGCAGGATCATGACCTGAGCTGAAGTTGGACACTTCAACCAAGTGAGACACCTAGGCACCCCACTGTGTGTCTGTTTTGGAGAAATGTGTGTTATGTATTCTGTCATTTAATTGGTGGGGGGATTGGAATTGTATAACTTCTTTATACTTAAGATACTAACCCTTTATCAGATATGTCATCTTCAGATATCTTTTCCCATTCTATAAGTTGCCTTTTAGTTTCATTGATTCTTTCACTGTGCAGAAGCTTTAAAAGAAATTCCAGTAGTTTATTTTTGCTTTTGTTTTTCCCTTGCCTCAGGAGACATGTCTAGGGAAAAAACGCTGCCTCGGCCAGTGTCCAAGAAGTGACTACTCATGTTCTCTTCTAGGACTTTTATGGTTTGAGGTTTCACATTGGATATTTAATTCATTTTTAGTTTAGTTTTTTTGTGTAGGGTACATAAACAGTCCAGTTTCATTCTTCTGCATGTTGCTGTCCTGTTTTCCAACACCATTTGTTGAGCAACTTGTCTTTTTTCCCATTAGATATTCTTTCTTGCTTTATTGATTAACTGAACATATAATTGTGGGTTTGTTTTCTATGTTGCTCTCCTTTCTGTGTGTCTATATTTGTGCCAGTAGCATACTGTTTTGATTACTACAGCTTTTAATACACCTTAAAGGCCAGAATTGTGATGCTTTTAGGTTTACTTTTCTTTTTTCAGAATTACTTTGGCTTATTCAGGGGTCATTGGTATTTTCATACAGATTTTAGGATTATTTGTTAGAGTTCTGTGAAAAATGTTGATGGTATTTTGATAGGGGTTACATTAACTGTGTATATTGCTTTGGGTAGTATACACATTTTATCAATTTTTGTTCTTCCAATCCATGACCATGAAATGATTTCTCCATTTCTTTGTGTAATCTTTAATTTCTTCCATCAGCATTTTATAGTTTTCAGAGTAGGGTCTTTTACCTTTTTGGTTAGGCTTATTCCTAGGTCTTTGTGTGTGTGTGTGTGTGTGTGTGTGTGTGAAATTGTAAATGGGTTTGATCTGTTAATATCTCTTTCTGCTGTTTCATTATTGGCATATAGAAACACAACAGATTTCTGTACATTGATTTTATATCCTATGACTTGACTGAATTCATTTATCAGTTCTAGCAGTATTTTGGTAGAGCCTTTTGGGTCTTCTGTGTAGAGTATTGTGTCATTTGCAAATAGTGAAAGGTTTACTTCCTTGCCAATTTGGATTCCTTTAATGTTTTTTGTATGATTGCTAAGGATAGGACTTTGCTTGTTATGTTATATAGTGGTGAGTGCATCCTGTCTCGTTCCTTACTGTAAGCTATGGGCATTTTCATAGATGGCCTTTATGATGTTAAGGTATGTTGTCTCCATACCTACTTTGTTGAGGTGTTGTTGTTGTTGTTTTTTTTAATCAGGAATGGATGTTGTACTTTTTCAAATCGTTTTTCTGCATCTATTGAAATGATGATGTGGTTCTTATCCTTTCTTTTACTAATGTGGTGTATCATGTTGATTGATTAGTGAATAATGAGCCACTGTGCACCCAGGAATTATTCTCACTTGATTGTGATAAAATGATTTTTTTTATTAATGTACTATTGGACCTGTTTGTTAGTGTTTTAGTGAGAACTTTTATATCCATATTAATCAGGGATATTGGCCCATTGTTCTCTCTTTTGATGTAGTTTTGGTTTTGGTGTTAGGGTAATGCTGGCCTCATAAAATGAATTTGGAAGTTTTCCTTTCTTTTCGATTTTTTGGAGTAAATTGAGAATAGGTTAATACTTTGGTTTAAAGTCCATTTTGTCCACTATAAGTATAGCTACTATTTCTTTTCACATCCATTTACATGAATTTTCTCCATCCCTCAGTTTAATTTGTAGGTGACTTTCTGAAATGTGTCACTTTTAGGTAGCATATAGATGGGTCTTATTTTTTTTAACAGTTTTAATTATTTATTTCTTTATTTAATTTATTAAACATTTTTATTATTTTATTTATTTTGCATTAATTAATTACTTAATGTATATCCAAGTTAGTATATAGTGCAACAATGATTTCAGGAGTAGATTCCTTAATGGCCCTTACCAATTTAGCTCATTCCCCTTCCAGCAACCCTCTGTTTATTCTCTATATTTGAGTCTTTTATGTTTTGTCCACTTCCCTGTTTTAATATTATTTTTACTTCCCTTCCCTTATGTTAATCTGTTTTGTATCTTAAATTCCTCATGAATTAAGTCATGATATTTGTCTTACTCTTACTTATTTTGCTTAGGATAATACCCTCTAATTCCATCCACACAGTTGCAAATGGCAAGATTTCATTCTTTTTAGTTGCTGAGTAATACTCTATTGTGTGTATATGTATGTGTGTGTGTTAACACACACACCACATCTTCTTTATCCTTTCATCCATCAATGGACATTTGAGCTCTTTCCATACTTTGACTATTTTCAAAGCTCTGCTATAAACATTGGGGTGCATGTGCCCTTCCAAAACAGCACATCTGTTTTTGAAAAACAGTATCCCTTGCATAAATACCTAGGAGTGCAATTCCTGAGTCATAGGGTAGTTCTTTTTTTTTTTTTTTTACAAATACTTTATTGTCAAATTAGTTTCTACATAACACTCAGTGCTCATCCCCAAAGTGCCCTCCTCCATGCCCATCCCCCCTCCCCCCCACATCCATCAGTCCTCAGTTTTTGTCAGCATTCAAGAGTCTCTCATGGTTTGCCTCTCTCCCTTTCCCCCACCATTTCCGCCCTTCTTCTCCCCCTTGTTCCTCCGTCAAGTTCCTCCTAATCCTCCTATACGTGCAAACATATGATATTTGTCCTTCTCTGCCTGACTTATTTCGCTCAGCATAGGAGCACATGTACCCCAATGTTCATAGCAGCACTCTCCACAATAGCTAAAACATGGAAAGAGCCTAAGTGTCCATCAACAGATGAATGGATCAAGAAGATGTGGTTTATCTATACCATGGAATACTACATGGCAATGAGAAACAATGAAATCTGGCCATGTGTAGCAACATGGATGGACCTTGAGGGTGTTATGCTGAGTCATAGGGTAGTTCTAATTTTTTGAAGAACCTTCATGCCATTTTCCTCCAGTTTGCATTCCTACCAGCAGTGTAAAAGAGATCCTCTTTCTACGCATCCTCACCAACATCTGTTGCTGCCTGAGTTGTTAATGTTAGCCATTCTGACACGTGTGAGGTGGAATCTCACTGTTCTTTTGATTTGTATCTCCCTGATGATGAGTGATGTTGAGCATTTTTCATATGTGTCAGCCATCTGGATGTCTTTGGAGAAGTGTCTGTTCCTGTCTTTTCCCATTTCTTCACTGAATTATTTGTTTTTTAGGTATGGAGTTTGATAGGTTCTTTATAGAGTGGATACCAACCCTTTATCTGATACGTTGTTTGCAACTATCTTCTCCCAATCTGTTTGGTTACCTTTTAGTTTTACTGATTGTTTCCTTTTGATGAGGTCCCAATAGTTCATTTTACTTTTGTTTCCCTTACCTCTTGAGACATGTTGAGTAAGAAGTTGCTGTGGACAAGATTGAAGAGGTTTTTGCCTGTTTTCTCCTCTGGGGTTTTGATGGTTTCCTGTCTAACATTGAGGCCATTCATCCATTTGAGTCTATTTTTGTATATAGTGTTAAGACAGTAGTCCAATTTCATTCTTCTGTAAGTTTCTGTCCAGTTTTCCCAGCACCACTTGCTAAAGAGACTCTTTATTCCATTGGATTTTCTTTACTTGTTTGTTAAATATGTTTGTGTATAAATTGGGTTCTCTATTCTGTTCCAGTGGTCTGTGTGTTTCTTTTTGTGCCAGTACCATACTGTCTAGAGGATTACAGCTCTGTAATAAATCCAGGTTTGTGATGCCTCCAGCTTTGGTTTTCTTTTTCAAGATTGTTTTGGCTATTCAGGATCTTTTCTGGTTCCATACAAAATTTAGGAGTTTGTTCTAGCTCTGTTAAGAATTCTGGTGATATCTTGATATGGACTGCTAATGTTTTATTTTTTTTTAAAGTAATATTTATGCCCTACATGGGTCTAAAACTCAACTAGAAATCAAGAGTCACAGGCTCTACCAACTGAGTCAGAGGCCCCTGCATCTTATTTTTACATCTACTCTGATACCCTTTGTCTCTTGATTGGAGCTTTCAGTCCAATATACGTTTAAAGTATATAGTGATACATAGATTTTCTTTGCCATTTTATTACTTATTTTGTGGGTTTTTTAGGTTTTTATTTAAGTTCCAGTTAATATACAATGTAATATGAGAGTCACGTGTACAGTTTAGTGATTGAGAATCTCCATGCAATACCTGTTGCTCATCACAAGTACCCTCCTTAATCCCTATCACTCATTGAATCCAACCCTCCACCCACCTCCCTTCTTATAACCATTAGTTTGTTGTCTATACTTTAATTAAGAGTCTTTTTGACTCTCTCTATCTATCTCTCTTTTTTCAATATACACATGAGTTTTTTTTTAATATTCCATACATGAGTGAAATCATATTTGTCTTTCTTTGACTTATTTCACTTAGCCTAATACACTCTAGCTCCATACATGTGGTTGCAAATGGCAATTCCATTGTGTATACACACCACATGTACTTTATTCATTTATTATTTGATGGACACTTGGGTTGTTTCCATAGTTTGGCTATTGTTGATAATGCTGCTATAAACATTTTGGTGTATGTATCCCTTCAATTTGAATTTTTGTGTTCCTGGGCAAATAACCAGTAGTGCAATTGCAGATTTGTGTTGAAGTTCTATTTTTAACAATTTGAGGATTTCTATTCATCTCCTCTGTCCATTTTTTAATTGGATTATTCATTTTTTGGGTGTTGGGTTTGATGAGTTCTGTATAGATTTTGGATACTAATCATCTTCTCAGATATGTTATTTGCAAATATCTTCTCCCATTCTGTAGGTTGCCTTTTAGTTTTGTTGTTTCCTTCACTGTGCAGAAGCTTTTTATTTTGGTTTAATGTTAATGATTTATTTTTGCTTTTGTTTCCTTTTCTTCAGGAGACATCTAATAAGAAGTTACTGTGTCTTAGGTAAAAGAGGTTACTGCTTGTTCTTAAGATTTTAATAGTTTCTGTAGGTTTATTGTGATCATTTTCTTTCATCATTTTTTGGTTTTAAGATATTCCTGGATTTAACTTTTTATGTTTTTCTTATCTATTACTGTTGTTTTTAATTTGTGGTTACCATTTGGTTTATACATACCATCTTCTGCATAGAGCAGTCTATATTAAGTTCATGGTTGCTTAATGCTCAACTCACTGTTTACAACTCTTCTCCCCACTCCAAGTTTCATATATTTGATATCCTATTTTGCATCCTTTTGTTTTATGAATCCCTTGACTAATTTTTACAGAAATAATTACTTTTACTGCTTTTGTGTTTTTTACTTTGTACTCTTACATATGTCTTTCCTTTTCACTCAGTGGAAGATTTTATTTTGTTATTTTGTGTTTTTCTATGGTCTGTTGAGAAGACTACTGTCTGTTTTATCAAAAGGAACCCAGAAAGTAGTGTTTCATTTCTTTCATTTAGTTATGAATGATAGCACCATTTTAATGTTTGTTTCAAAGTTGAAGTCATAGAATATTCTACACTGAATACTTAATGCTATCCCTTGCCATCTTTAGTCTATTTACTTTTTGTCTTAACGTGTTCAACCCCTTTCTTTGCCATCATAAGTAGAAAACGGAGGAAAGATTTTTGAATAGGGAAAAGTACATCAAGATTTTGTTTCTTTATCATTTTTCATGAAGAAATGACCATTTATAATGGGGATAAAAGAGGAACAGTGGACAGCAAAGAATCTGGAGGTTTATTTATACTCTCAATTAGTTTCCTTTTAGTTAACATACCGTGTTATGTTAATTTCAGGTGTATAATATAATGATTCCGCAATTCTATTCATTACTTATCGCTCATAACAATAAGTGTATTCTTAATCATCTTCGTTTATTTCACACATCCCCCTACCTACCTCCCCTCTGGTAACCATCAGTTTTCTATATTTTAAGAGTTTGTTTTTATTATCCTGTTTGTCCCTTCCTTTGTTTTGTTTTTTAAATTATACATATGAATGAAATAATATGGCATTTGGTTAGCTTTTTAAAGTACCAATGCTGTTTCTTTGCTTATTGTTTCCTTCTCCCTTCTCCACCTTCTTGCTCCTTATGTCACTTGTTTGGTAAACATCAAAGTCATATTTTTTATATTAAGGTGATACATAAGCCAGAAGTATTATGGATGAAATTCACTATAGCTCAGTACTTTAAATAAAAAGTTCTTTTCCAGGCTAAGAATGGCATTATATTTAAGAATGTATATAAAATCAGGCTATCTGGTTCCTCTAGGGTGATTCAGATATTTATGTATTTAGTAAGTATGTCAAAGAAGAATCCTGTTCTCAATACATCTTATCCTTATATCTATCACTGCAAAAGACAGGATGTACCTAATATTTTCAGAGTTGAGTTTTTAATATTGGCAATAATAATTCACAGAGTTTATCTTAAGATTCAATATTATAAGTTAAGTAATTTATGAGTCAATTTAAAATACAATTTCCATTATTTAAAAAGTCATTTTTTGAGTTAGACATTTTGTTTATAAATTTGAGGGAGAAATATGTCAGGAAAAGTTTGTATAGAACAGGAATGGAAGGTGAAATGGCTAGTGATGCAATTAGAAACCTGTTTTTGGCAGGCACTTGAATGCACAGTAATATAATAGTATAGAAAATCCAGAAGTTGACAATTAGAAAATACTGCAGTAGGGTTATCTGAAATCATTGGAGGGAATTGTTAGTCAAATACAGAAAGATAACCTGTGACCTATTTCTACTGGTATAGAATGGGAGGAACTTTAAGTGATTCAGAGGTTTTAATTAAAACTAAAGAAATAACAGAATTACAGAACATGGTGAATGTAATTTCTCTTTAACCTGAGAGTGAGGAAAATTTTATCCCTGATTAAATTCTTGAATTGTTCAGAAAGAAAGTGATAAATTTGATAATGTAAACAACAATGGGCAAAGTAAACACCAATTGATAATTAAAGAGATATATGTTAATAAGAATGCTGAAATTCTAATAGATTCTAATAGAGGGAAGAAAACTACCAATGAAATATAAGTAAATTATTTGAACAAAACTACCAATGAAATATAAGTAAATTATTTGAACAGATAATTTATAGAAGAAATGGAAATTGCTATTAATCATGGGAAAGTATTTTTGGATATTCTTATAATAATTAAAATTGAAAATACAACCAGGATATAATGATCTCAACTATCAGATTTGTACTAAGTACAGTCATTTGACAGCATTCTCTTTCAGCAAGCTGAGAGAAGGGGAATTTGACAAAATCATATGATGCTGTTGGGAGTGTAAAATGTAAAACTTTTATGGATAGGAATTAAGTATTTTAGTCCTCTTATAGTTACATGCAACCTTATGATGGATTGATGAATATATGTAAGTTACTATGTAATAATTTTTGGGATATAAGTATAAAATAATATTGGGCTATAGGAAGTAATGATAGCAAAATGTCATTTCTGGTGATTTTATCACAACTGTGTTAATGGTCTTTGTTTCTGGTACATAAATTTTATCTGAAAATAGTAATTCGGACTTAATTTTTTAATGTTTTATTTATTTCGGAGAGAGAGAGCAAACGAGCGAGCGAGCGAGCAAGCAGGGAAGGGTCAGAGAGAGAGGGAGACACTGAATCTGAAGCAGGTTCCAGGCTCTGAGCTGGCTGTCAGCACAGAGCCTGACACCAGGCTCGTATCCACGCACTGTGAGATTGTGACCTGAGCTGAAGTCAGATGCTTAACCGACTGAGCCACCCAAGTGCCCGACGGACATAATTTTGATATATAAAACATTGGATGTGAGGATTAGCTATGTAATTGTGTTTTTATAGAATAGAGTTAGAAATACAAGTATCGGTTAAATTTCAGCTTAGGTAGGAATTCAAGGGATTGGTGGTTTTGTCAGTATCCTCAGAAAAGAAGAAGTTCCTTGAAAAGTTGTATAAGGATAAAGGCAGTATTTTTATTGTATGTGTGTGAGAATAACGGATGTTTCCAAAATTGTTGAGCTCTCTCCTTTCATTTTCTTTCAGAATCATTTGAGGTAGCTCTTAAAGGATTTGATCAATATTGCAAACTCCAAATAAAAATATCTGAGATTCTATGTGAATATTTTTTGATTGATTGATTGATTTAGTTTTTAATTTAAATTCCAGTTAGCATACAATGTAATATTAGTTTCAGGTGTACAAGTTAGTGATTGAACACTTACATAATATCTGATGCTCATCATTACTATGTGAAGAATTTATAATAGAGAGGTTATTTGAGGTTAATCCTGTGGTCTGGCTACTTTTATGTCCCTTAGTAACAAATAAGCTGATTTAATCAAATAGTTGAGGGCCTCTTTAGTACTCTCAGCTGTAGAGAGTTATGCATACCCAGCTGGTTGATCAATAAGTGGAATTGACAAAACTAAGATTGCTTCATGGTATGATTGGATAAATGTGAGAAAGGGTTAAGTAATGGATGCAGAAAGGGATATACTGATATCTTTATGTCAGGAAGATAGGTGGAATAAAGAATAGATGATTCTAGGGCACCTGGCTGGGTCAGTCAGTTCAGCATCTGACTCTTGATTTTTTCTCAGGTCTTGATCTCATGAACTGTGAGATTGAGCCTTGTGTCAGGCCACATTTTGAGCATAGAGCCTGCTTGGGATTCTCTCACTCCCTTTCTCTCTCTGCTTCACCCCTGCTTGTGCTCAATTTCTTTCTTTCTTAACACATAATTGGATAACTGCATGCATAGATTGATTGATGAAAGGTCTGATGGATGGATTCAGAAATGCCTTCTGAATGGCATTAAGAAACAAGGATATAGGGGTGCTTTGGTGCTTAGTCAATTAAGCATCTGACTCTTAGTTCCCACTCAGCTCATGTTCTCACCATGTGTGAGTTTGAGCCCCGCATCAATCTGTCTCCCTCTCCTCTGTCCCTACTCCCCTCATTCTCGGTCTCTTTCTCAAAATAAATAAAAGTAAAAAATTAAAAAATCAAGGATATATATAATTTAATATTCAGGGATGGAATACATGTATAAATGTGTTAGTGTATATATAGTGGGTTTTGTTTCAAGTTTTGAAGTTCTAGTAAGTTAACATATAGGGTACTATGAGTTTCAGGAATAGAATTTGGTGATACATCACTTAAACATAGCACTCATTGCTTATCACCCATTTATTTGATTCCCCTCCATCAACCTTCAGTTTGTTCTCAATAGTTAAGAATCTTATGATTTGTATCCCTATGTTGTTTTTTACACTTCCAATATGTTAATATGCTTTGTTTCTTAAATTACAAATGAGTGAAATCATATAGTATTTGTTTCTTTCTTGCTTTTTGCTTGGTATAATAGCTTCATCCATATAATTGTAAATGGCAAAATGTCATCATTTTTGATGGCTGAGTAATATTCTAATATATATATCTATATATATCACATCTTTATCATATATATGTTAATTCAAGAGTGGAAGGGAGTGTGGATAAGAAACTGATGTGTGGATATATATTGATAATGTCAAATGAACAAATTAGTAAGTGGACATGAGAGTGAATGATTTGATGGATATGGGCCTAAAAGAATATAGAGGTAGGTGGATTTAGGAAAGGTTAATTCCTAAATCTGAGTTACATTAAATTACAAAGGTAAATTTATCACAGTGACAGGATTTTTCAGTAGTCCTAGGTTCATGGCAATTATTGATAGGCCAAATGCCACAAACACAGTGATAATCTAATGTGACTTCCATCACAGCATAAAATTCTATGCTTTATTGTCACTTGGGATGATAACATTGAAAATTGCATGTAACTCATGAAATAATTTCTTTAATCATAGAAGGTAAACTTAGAAGACTTACAAAGTGTAATTCCTCCATGTTTTCAAAACTAGAGTAAAAAGAACATATTAAGAAATAGTAATATCTACTAAACAACACTTCTCTGGCTTCACATATTGTGTTTATTTTCTACTTACACATTAAACCTTTATACCCTTCTAAGTGAGAACAAAAATAAGGACTCACCTGGCTAAAGTTCCTGTATCTCTCAGTTGTGCACTGGAATCAGGTTATTTGCACTGATCTGTGTGTCAGTTTGCCTATTCTTGGTCCAGAGACATAGGGACTCTAAAAAAGAAGTTATTTGTACCTAACTTCACAGTGTTCAATTATGGGAATAAGGGTTTAAAGATAAGGACCATAAAAAAAGCTGCAAAATATAAAGGGTAGAATGTGAGATACATAAGCCTTGGAAGATACTATATTATCTGTTATGATATTCTGCGGATGAGAATGTTTTATTAGGACTTGGAAGATGCTCACTTTTCCTTTGTTGTTCCTAACTCTAGATCAGCCTTCTGACATACTGTCCATTCCTGTTACCCTGCATAATTATTTTTAAGATAGGCAGTGTGAGTTATATCCTCTACGGGAAGTGCAGAGATTTTTTCCTTAGAGAGTTGGGGTCTAAAGATCATTTTACGTCTTAAACAATCACAGATTTTTTTAGTTCCTTGGGTACTAAGAGTCAGTCAGATTAAGTCATGGGGAGAAGACTTCTGTAGCATTTATGTGATTCTCCTTAATCTTACTCATCGTGATCATAGAATAATGTTTAATCAGAGATGTCACAAAGGAGCCGAGCTTGGAACAATGAGCTGTCAAAGCTCAAAAGCTACATTGAGGAAGTAAATGTTTGTTTTGTTAAGCCAGTGAGATTTTGAAGTTGCTGTAACTTCAAACTGACTAATATAAATGAATAACTTACATGCAAGAATTCAAGGATTGATGAATGAATGCACAAAATGGAGGATGAATTGATGGTTTAAAATTTGTTTTTAGGGGTGGATAGAAAGAAGGACATGAGGATGCTGAATGCAAGTTTCTGCATAGTGTGCACTTCTGTAGATATAAAAATTAGTGGATGAGAGAATGCAAGGTGGCATGTTTTTGTTTTCTTAGAGACAGAGCAAGTGTGGGGGAGGGGAGAGAGAGAGAGAGAGAGTTATGTAGGCTCCTCACTCTGCACTAAGCCTAATGCAGGGCTTCATTCTACCACCATGGAATTATGGCCTAAGCCAAAATCTAGTGACTGAACACCCAGGTGCTCCAAGAAGGGGTATTTTAAAAGAGGACTGGAACTCCCAGCACCATATGTTAAAGAGGCTGTCTTTTTTTTTCCATTGGATACTCTTTCCCACTTTGTCAAAGATTAGTTGGCCATACATTTGTGGGTCCAATTCTGAGTATTCTATTAAGTTGGTAAATGTGTCTATTTTTGTGCCAATAACATACTGTCTTTAAAGTCTAGGATTGTGATGCCTCCTGTTTTGGTTTTCTTCTTCAATATTACTTTGGCTATTCGGGGTCTTTTGTGGTTCCATACAAATTTTAGGATAGTTTGTTCTACATTTGCGAAAAATGCTGGTGCAATTTTGAGTGGGATTGCATTGAATGTGTAGATTGCTTTGGGTAGTAATGATTTTTGACAATATTTTTTCTTCTGATCCATGATATGGAATGTTTTTCCATTTCTTTGTGTGTTCTTCAATTTCCTTCATACGTTTTCTGTAGTTTTCATCATACAGATCTCTTGTATCCTTGGTTAGGTTTATTCCGAGGTATTTTATGGTTTTTTGTGCAATTGTAAATGGGACCAGTTTCTTGATTTCTCTTTCTGTTGCTTCATTATTGGTGTATAAAAATGCAACCGATTTCTGTACATTGATTTTGCACCCTGTGACTTTGCTGAATTCATGGATCAGTTCTAGTAGGCTTCTGGTGGAATCTGTGTGGTTTTCTATGTAGAGTATCATGTTATCTGTGAAAAGTGAAAGTTTGACTTCTTCTTTGCCAATTCTGATGTCTTTTACTTCCTTTTGTTGACTGATTGCTAATGCTAGGACTTCCAGCACTATGTTAAACAACAGTGGGGAGAGTGTACATGCCTTTCGTGTTCCTGATCTCAAGGGGAAAGTTCTCTCAGTTTTTCCCCATTGAGGATGATGTTAGCTGAGGACTTCTCATAGATATCTTTTATGATGTTTAAGTAAGTTCCTTCTATCCCGACTTTCTCGAGGATCTTTATTAAGAAGAGATGCTGTATTTTGTCAAATGCTTTTTCTGCACGTATTGACAGGATCATATGATTTTTATCTTTTCTTTTGTTGATGTCATGTAGCACACTGATTGATTTGCGAATATTGAACCAGCCCTGTAACCCAGGAATGAATCCCACTTGATCTTGGTGGATGATTCTTTTTATGTGCTGTTGGATTCAAGTTGCAAGGATCTTGTTGAGGATTTTTGCATCCGTATTCATCAAGGATATTGGCCTGTATTTCTCTTTTTTTGCTGGATCTCTGTCTGGCTTGGGTATCAACGTGATGCTGGTTTTGAAGAATGAGTCCAGACGTTTTCCTTCTATTTCTATGCTTTAGAATAGCTTCAAAAGAATGGGTATTAACTATGTTGAAACTAGATCATTTTCTCATAACATACACAAAAATAAACTCAAAATGGATAAAGGACCTGAACATGAGACAGGAAACCATCAAAACCCTAGAGGAGAAAGCAGGAAACAACCTTGATCTCCTTGATCGCCACCACAGCTATTTCTTATTTGACACATCCCCAAAAGCAAAAGCATCAAGAGCAAAAATAAACTGTTGGGTCCTCATCAAGATTAAATCTTCTGCACAGCAAAGGAAACAGTCCATAAAACTAATAGGCAACCAACGGTTTGGGAAAAGATAGTTGCAAATGACATATCAGATAAAGGGTTAATATCCAAAATCTGTAAGGAACTCACCAAATTTCACACCCTAAAAACAAAAACCCAGCGAAGAAATGGGCAGAAGATATGAACAGACACTTCTCCGAAGAGGACATCCAGATGGCCAGTAGACACAAGAAGTGATGCTCAGCATCCCTCCTCATCAGGGAAATAGAAATCAAAACCACACTGAGATACCACTTCACGCCAGTCAGAGTGGCTAAAATGAGCAAATCAGAACTGTAGATGCTGGTGAGGATGTGGAGAAATGGGCACCCTCCTACACTCTTGGTGGGAATGTAAACTGGTGCAGCCCCTCTGGAAAACAGTCTGGAGTTTCCTCAAAAAATTAGCNGCCAGTCAGAGTGGCTAAAATGAGCAAATCAGGAGACTCCAGATGCTGGCGAGGATGTGGAGAAATGGGCACCCTCCTACACTCTTGGTGGGAATGTAAACTGGTGCAGCCCCTCTGGAAAACAGTCTGGAGTTTCCTCAAAAAATTAGCAATAGAACTCCCCTTATGACCCAGCAACAGCGCTGCTAGGAGTTTACCCAAGGGATACAGGAGTGCTGATGCATAAGGTCACATGAACTCCAATGTTCATAGCAGCAGTCTCAACAATAGCCAAAACATGGAAAGAGCCTAAGTGTCCATCAACTGATGAGTGTATCAGGAATATTGGTTTATCTATGCAATGGAATGCTACATGTCAATGAGAAAGAATGAAATCTGGCCATGTGTAGCAACATGGATGGATCTTGAGGGTGTCATGCTGAGCGAAGGAAGTCAGGCAGAGAAGGACAGATACTATATGTTTGCACATATAGGTTGGTTAGGAGGAACTTAGTAGTGGACCATGGGGGAGGAGAAGGGGAAAAATAGTTGGGGAGAGGGAGGGAGGCAAACCATGAGAGACTCTGGAATGCTGAGAACAAATTGAGGGCTGATGAGAGTGGGGGTGAGGGGAAGGAGGGTGATGGGCATGGAGGTGGGCCCTTATTGGGATGAGCCTTGGGTGTTATATGGAATCCACGTTGACAATAAAATATTTAAGAAAAAAATACTGGAAAAGTGGATTTAAGGAATTATTTCTTTATGTATTTGAGGGCAGAACAATGTATGTATTAATTCAACATAGGATGACTGAAAGATGATCAGAAACTAGAATAAGAAGTGGATGGCTAGATATAAGAATCAAGAGTTAATGTTTTCAAAAAAAACATTGGAGATCTATATGGAGTGGTGGATTTGATGCTTAGTGAAGGTGTAGATAATTAGATACTTAGGGGTTAGAATTTGGAATATCAGAGTGGAATGTTGGGTGCATGCATCATGCACAGATATATGGGTATTTACATTAATAGGTACAATTATGGCTGATTAGAGTAATGGATGAATATAGGGATCGATGCATAGATAAATGGATTGCATGAGAGTGCTAGTATTGTTGATGATTTCAGAGTGGCTTGATAATTGCATTTATGGATAGATGGTTAGGTTCAAGAAGTGATGGTACAGGAATTTTATATTTGAAATAATAGACTAATAACAAAATCACACATGTAAAGTTAAAAAATGGAGGGACCATTGGAGGAACTGGCTAATTTATTATTTAAAATTAGAAAAATTTAGTGATTGCCTTTTCATATTGTGGTGATAATAAATTCTTATTTGTTTGATGTTTATATATGTATGTATGTATGTATGTATTTTGTAATGTTTGTTTCTGTGAGAGACAGTGCCAGCAGGGGATGGGCAGAGAGAGAGAAGGGGAGACACTGAATCCAAAGCAGGTTCCAGGCTCTGAGCTGTCGGCACAAAGCCTGACATGGAGTTCAAACTCATGAACTGTGAGATCATGACCTGAGTTGAAGTCAGAGGCTAACAAACTGAGCCACCCAGGTGCCCCTAAGTTGAAAGGAAGGGAGGAAAGGATGAAGGGAGGAAGGGAGGAATGAAGAAACCAAAACAACTGTAGTAAGTTTATGAAAGTAGTTATGTAACTAGTTTTCTATATTACTGATTTTTGTATATCATTTAATAACTTGAGGTCCTTATGAGATTGATCAAAAAGTCACCTTTAGCTTGTGTATTTTATGTTGGCCATGGTATATATGACAATTTTCCCATATTTTCCACAGTTTTAACTGAGGTGTTACCAGCTTAAGAAGTGAGCCATTTTAGATGCTTCACTACCTGACATTTCTATATCAATTCAAATTCTTGTACTTGTTTATCATTTCTGTGGACTTCATTCTTCAACAGTGCTGGTAAGAATCAGTAACACTGGTGTACTATTTGTTCATTGTTTGACCAGATTGATGTGGAATCAATATTTAATATTTTAAGATCCCAAGTCATCTGTGTATTCTGTAAAGTATAGGGATATCAAATTGTGGAATGATTGCCAATTAGATGGAATATGAGATTTTTAAAAAGCTATTAAATTTTGAGGCAGTGTTGATATATAGTGTAGATTTTGATTTACTACTCTTACCTACTCTTGCCATAAAATGTGATGTCCAGAGACTATAATTGCTGTCAGTATACTTAGTAAATTTTAAATGTATTTAAATATTAGATGTTTTGAAATAAATGCGTTAGTAATGGATGGATAAAGACTGTTAAAGAAGTCAGGAAGACGGGGGTAAATAGTGAAAGGAGGATGGAAAGACATCAGACAGAAAATCCACCAGGAAGTTTAATTTGCTGCAAACCATATGGGTCTTAAGGGTAGCAGGAAGTTGAATTTTATTTCCATATGCATGATTAGGGTATTGTTAACGTTATCAGTGAGTAAATAAGATGGATAGACAGGAGTTGAAGAATAATCCATTAGTCTAAAGAAGTAGCTTCATAACACTCTTTCATTGATGAGTTAATGGAGATTTTTTTCAAATATTTTCAAGCTTTTTTTCTTTCTTTCACAAGCATGTTTCATAAGCAAGGACTAAAGAGACTAACCACAGGTAAGAGCATTAAGGCTTATACCCTGGTGTTAAGTGATATTTTTGGGTATATTGATGGAATAGACTCTTATTTGAGTTATTGGTCACTACCTTTTTTTTTTTTCATCAAACATTTTATGTTGCCCTAACTGATTATTTTGAGGTAATAGTTTAACTTCAGAACACTTAATGAAATTGCAATAGAAGTGTTCTTCTATTAGGGCCATTTTCTATTAGGATCATCAGAAGGTGCACAGTAAGCTTTTAGAAAAGCAGGGAGAATAGATATGTGGGTACTGTGATAATGGGTTTTATATTTTGTAAAGATTTCTATGAAACACTATGAAATTTACAGAGCATATTTTTAGTATTTCTTTGTACCTTTATCTTTTATTTTTTAACCCTGAACTGATAATATAAATTAGCACTAAGAAGTTACATGAGAAATATTGTTCAAAGAATGAATATATGGTTAAATGACATGAAAATAGTTTGGAATATAAGGTTGGCACTCAAATTTCAATAATTGGACTGAGCAAGTAAAATTATAGTGTCATCATTTTCTTATAGTAAATATACCTGGTGTTTGTAGTTTGGAGATATTTAGTATATCAGGATCATAGGAATTGTTTTTCAAGATGTGTCGCTAAAATACTTAAAGATGATATCCATCTGTCCTGATGAATGGTTTTGTGATAACTGATTGTTTATTTTCATTTGCAATCTCTCCCTCTGTACTATCCTAGGTGGTGAACAAGTATACAAGAGGATCATAGATACCTTCTGCAGTGTTTCCGTCGCCCAATTGCTGTCATTATTTCCCTCTTTTTGAAGCTCATTGCATGTTTGTGTCTCAAAGGGCCCAAGTTATATATAAATAGAAATACAAATATATACATATATATGTATATCCATATAACACATATATATGTGTGTGTATATATATCCATATATATGTGTGTATATATCCATATATATGTATATGTGTGTACATATACATATACATATACATCCATCCCCAGGAATAGAAGTGGTCTGCTTTTTGGCAAGTAATTGCCAAGAATGTTAAGTACTTCTTTGTTCTCTGACTATGTCTTGACCTTTTCTCTATTGTTATATACCTCATTGATTTTTTTTCTCTATGTTTTACTTTACAAGTGGGAATGAGATTTGCATGTGGTAAATGTAATTAATGCAACCCCATGGACACGTTGGTCACACCAGAGATTATAGCCAGGCTTTCTCACAAGCTGTGTACCTCCCTAGTGCCAGTTTGGATACCATTTGTAAAATGCTGTGTTCATCATTTGAATCATGAGCCCTCAATTTTTAGAGTGGTTGGTCCAAAAGAAGAGCCTCTTAAAACATTTGTGTCACATGCAAAAATGCCATCTGTAGTTTTAGTTTTTATTGAACCTAGTGGGTCTCACTCCAGTTGACCTCTTCGTTAGTACCCAAAGTTAAGTCTTGGATGCTATCACAAATCTGGTTGTGTAAGGAAAAGCCAGACACTTGCAGTGACATTTTTAGTCATAGTGATGCCATCATTTAGAACACATGGTTCTATAATTTAACTGGTATCACTGGAATTTTGGAATTGGAATAAAAAGTAAAGGCAACCAAGATATTTCATTTTTAGTCACATTATCCTTACTTTTGTTTGTTTTCTGCTTAACCTAAATAGGGTTAATACAGATGGCTGTGCTTATTCGAAGTTTTAATTGAATACTTCTAGAACATAAACTATACTGTAACCAGGGAACTTACCTGCATTGCCCAACTTGTCTTAGTACACAGGTTTGACACCTAGTACACTGAAATAAGGCCATAGGAATCAATGTATTATTAAACAATTTAAAGGAAAATTGGTCATTCATCCTCCATCTTTCATTCCTACTTCCTAGGTGTGACAAGTGTTAATCAGTTATACTACAGTTAACATTTCTAAGCTTATACAGTTTATGTGCAATTTATTTTACAAATAAGAAAATAAGAAATCATTATGGGTTTGCAGCTATATATTTTTATTTACTATATTGTGGACATATTTCTAAACCAATAAATGTAGTTTCTGTACTGATTTATCACTTGATGCAAAATACATATCATATATATTATGCACTTGGGCTCCTAATTCTGTAAGATAGATTTCTTGTTGTGTCATTGTTTGATCATCATTTCTGCATACTTTTAATTTCAGTAAATATTGTGAAATTACCCTTGAAATGTTTTCAAGGCCAGCACACAGCTGTGGTGTGATGGCAGTACTAATTTTCATAAAACAACTTATAGTGGATGGATGGATATTATCAATCCTTTAAATTTTTAATCAGTCTAATAGGTGAAAGTGATATTTTTAACTTATTAACTTAGGTCTAATTTAACCAGTAAAAGCCCATGGAATAAAAAAAGACCAAAGACCAATATTGATGTATTATTTATTTAAGAAAAAAGAAATGGCAGTATACATATCCTCCAATCATAAGAGTCCTCCTATTTCTTAGAAAGAAACCATTGATCTTTTCTAAATGCAGTGCTTCTTGGAAGTTCATAAACCTCTTATGAATACCTTATTCCAGTGTTTTTCTTTAATTTTTATGTTTGAAATAATTTTATATTTTGATTTGTAAGAATCTTAGAGACCCCTCCCCCTGTATACTCAGTAATGAGACTATTTTTCTACGTTGTTTTGTTCTCTTTCTCTTCTTTTCTGCTCTTCCTCCTTCATCTATTTTTCCATCTTTTATTAACTTTTTTCACTCCTCTCTACCCCATATTGTCTTAATTTTATTCTTTTTTTTTTCTTTTTTAATTTTGAGAGAGGGAGAGAGATGGGGAGAGAGACAGAGACAGACAGACAGACAGACAGACACAGAATCTGAAAGAGGTTCCAAGTTCTGACCTTGTCAACACAGAGCTCAATGCGGGGCTCAAACTCAGGACCACGAGATGATGACCTGAGCCAAAGTTGGATGCTTAACCGTAAACTGAGCCACCCAAGTACTCCTTTATCGTATATATTTAAATTGTTTTTAACATTTATTTATTAAAAAAAGATTTAATAGTTTATTGTCAAGTTGGTGTCCATATAACACCCAACGATCATCCCCAAAAGTGCCCTCCTCCATGCCCATCACCCCCCTTCCCCTCTCCCCCACCCCCATTAGCAATTCTGATTTATTTCTGAGAGGAAGACAGAGCACAAGCAAGGCAGAAGAGGGCAGAGAGAGAAGGAAACAGAATCCGTAGCAGGCTCCATGCTCTGAGCTGTCAGCACAGAGCCCTACGCGGGATTCGAACTCACGGACCCCAAGATCATGACCTGCAGTAAAGTCGGACGCTTAACTGACTGAGCCACCCAGGCACCCCATAACAAATATTTTTGAGTAAGGTAGATGTATTATGTCTCTTTAGCCCAAATGCCTCAGCATTCACTCTCTGAAAACCTGCAAATCCTCTTCTATTAACTTTGGTACACTTTTTTAGACCATGAAATTTGCTAATAGTACAAACATATTACATTATTAACAGTTTATAATTAGGTTTCACCAGTTCTAATACTGTTCTTTATGGCACTTTTTTTTTTATCCTTTAAGGCCTGGAAAGCAAAAGATCTTATAATGTGTTCAAGTGTCATGTTTGTCAAGTCTTATTTAATCTGGAGCAGATTCTCATTCATTTTTGTCCTTTGATGATGACTATATTTTTGAAGAAGTATTGGCTAACAGTTTTTTAAAGCATCCTCAATTTTTTATTTTTATTTTTTGCGTTTTCTCCCAAATAGGTTTAGGTTACGCATTTTTGACAGGAATGACTGATGTGTGTCTACCTCATATCAAGTGGAAAATGATACCACTTCTTGGTATTATTGGTGACATTAAATTTGATTACTTTGTTCAGTTGATGTCCACTATTTTTATCCACTTTAAAGTTAACATTCCTTTGTAATTAGTAAATATTCTGTAGAGATCATTTGAAAGTGTAAATTTCCTATTTGTCATCAAACTTTTACATTAGTAATTTTAGTGGTTACAGGTGATTATTTAGTATCACCTGGTGATTTTTCAAAATCTCTTTTCTTGGTTATGCAGATAAGTTGGTATTCAGTTAGGAGGAATTTATGTATCATGGCTTGTAAGAAATATTTAACAAAATGTTTACTGAAAGTACTTAGTGGAATTTATGAGCTGGTGATCAACAGAACAAATCAGGGGAAGGGCTTATGTCTAAACTGAGGAATGAAATGTGGGTGGAACATAGAACTCTTTCATACATGGTTGATGAAATTCACTCACATGGCAGAGGGAGAAAACCATGTTATTAGAAATGAATTCCAGCTAGAGAATGTGACAGTGCCATTATTATTGGCAAGGTGTTAGACAATTTTTTTGATCTGACTATGAGGCATGGCAGTAGAGTCCAGGTTCAGATGCACTTGATACTCTATTTAGTAGTATATCAATTTTGTTCTTGTTTTTGTTTTTCATTGCTTTAAGTTTCCATAACCCTTTAGAGATCTGAGATTGATGGTGAATGAACTGAAACTGAGGTGCTTTCTATAGATGAACATTCAGCTTTCTGAACTTTTATTCATGTTTCAACTTTCACTGTTCCCTCCAACCCTCTATGGTAATGTCTGTATAGGTGATAGAGATTGCTGCAGTGGTTATGTTGGCTAAAACACTATCTATACCTAAATTCTGTTCTATGTTCTCTGTAAACAGGGAACTTTCTACTACTAACAATCACAAATTCTATGCTAGTGAAGTAAGGTTTCCAGAATAAAGATATTTTAAGTTTTCAAAAATGACTTAGTTGAATTGATTAAATGTTTTCAGTCATCTGAATATGTTTGTCAAAGTCTGGCTCAATGTTGCTGAGGTTCAGGCCATCTGATATGAATAGAAATGTCATACCAATTTATAATTGTAAACTAAGGCAGTCTATTTACAGAGGCTATATCTAAGCCTTTGGATCAGAATGGTGATCTGAATACTCCCTGCTTCTGTATCAAAGTTTGTATTTAGTCTTTATTGACAAGTTCGTTAGCAGAGGCTCAGCAAATATTATCATTAAATGTATAAAGGAGACAATGGAAGTAGTTCAAAATTACTGATTGCAATTAAATGGAATATTAACTAAATGAATGTGCAAATAAATAGGTAAAAAAATAACCAGTGAAGAAACTTGCCAGGTAAAGGAGAAAAAAATTTAAGTAGGCAGGAAGGGACCAAGGACAGTCTGTTACTATATTAATATAAATATTGTTTCTTTCATACATAACATAATAATGGTATCTTGGAAATTTTGGCATTTGCCTGGCTAAACTACATTTTCCTCCCTTTCATGAGGCCACATTTATCAAGTTATTGTTTTGGTTGATGTTACTAAGACAGTTTTATTACCAGGTTCATAAATTGAGCCTCAATCTAGCAAACTTTTATCATCTCCGTGATGTGAAGGGAGTTTTTAAAAAATAAATAGGAGATAACAACAGGAGAGCCTGCTGCTATTTAATTATTTTCTGAGATGATAATAGAAACTGTGCTGCCAGAACCTTTTTTGATACAGGAAGAAATGTAGAATAGTCCAAAAGAGAACTCAGCGTTTCAAGTGTCAAATATAAATGGAATCCTTATGTCCTTATCCTGGAGAAGAGGTAAAGAGAACAACATAGCTATATCTTTTTCATGAGGAAAGACATTTTCAAGGTGTAGCAGCCCATGAATTTGAAATGAGAATGCAGATGACAATAAACACATGGCTGAGCCCAAAAGGCTGACTTCCTCTTAAAAAGAGGCCCAGGAATTATTGTGAAGTCTCTGCAATCAGGGTAAAGCCTCTTCCTCCCAGAGAGAGCAGAGTGAGGTAAACTAAGAAAAAAGTTAAGTAGAAGACTGTAGCTTCTTTTCTCTTCCTATACTAAGAGTTTTACTATTCTGATAAATCATTTGCACAAAAATACAGGCCTGTGGCTTTTCTGATTATTGGTTAAATATGATAGGACATTAAGTTAGTTCCAAGGAAAAACTGTACAATTGGTTAAAAATACCAGCTTTGTATTTATTTGACAGTTTGAAATAATTCTCTACTATGTTGTTCTACATAGTTAATCATATTGGATCATATAACAATCATATTATCTTTATTTTAATTTTACCACAAAATGAATTAAAAAATTGGTATATCCTTTATCTTCAATAATTATAGACCCAAAAAAGTCTTCCTTCTCAATTTCTCATTCAACATTTTCCAAGATAGAGTGTTTTCATTTAGTGCTTGGGGCAAGAATTATTGCCCTATTCAGTGACTGTGTTTTATTCATAATTAACATGGCAACTACTTTGTTGTTGTTGTTTTTAAATTTCCAGATTTTGGCTTCTACCAGTCTTAAATTTTCTATATTTTTATATAGTCTAACAAGTTATATAAGATAAGGATGACTGAATATAATACTAATAAGATAGCAAGAGACGAAGTAAGAAGGCAAGTTACGTGGTTATTTCAATAGTCATATGATGTATATACTAAGTTGATGACCAAAGTATTGAGGTGTAATGGGATTTAGGGTGTATTTTGAAAGTATTGTTAGTCCTACTTGATCGAGTATTGAATGGTGCTGGGGGAGACAAGAAGATTCATATAGGACGCTTATGATCCGGGCCTCAACAATAGATTAAATGGTGATACCATTTACTATGCTGGGAAAGCTGAGTTTCTCAAAATGCATAAGAAAGAAAAACCTAGGGGTTTTATATTCATATTAACCTAAGGGTTAATATTTTTATATTTTATTTTGAGTTTCTCAAAATGCATAAGAAAGAGATGTTTTGCCAGTTTTATATTCATATTAAACCTAAGGGTTTTATATTCATTTTAACCTAAGGGTTAATATTTTTATATAGAAATATGACCCTGGCACAAGGGGTAAATTTGGGGATTTAGGTATTACTTTGGATGAATCAATACAAGACCTTCTTATGGACATATGAAATGATGAGATCTAGAGATTGTATATATTTGGGAGTAAGACTATATTCACTATAGGGTTGTCTCATGGATGCTCTGGAATTTAGATATGAGTAAATGAGGAGAATCCACTTTCAACCTTGCTAAGAGTGTCTAAAGTCATTGAGTGAAAACTAAAGGAGTTTAGTACCGGAAGGGAAATTAATACATTTCAAAAAATAATGGAGTAGCAGTTGGCTTTCACATGACATTGAAATGCACAGTTAATTTTGGAAATAAAGTGAGTGTCATTGATTTTAAGTAAAAATGCTATATGATTGGGGGTGGTAGGTAGTGCTTTTAATCAAATGAGCCCTCTCAGTCCATAATTTAAATTGTAATATTGTTACCAGTGTCATCTTGGCACATACACATGCTGATATCTTGTGAGTTGCTTGCATGAATCATAATAAAATGAAGATGCTTCTCAACTGTATAATTAGAAATTGCCTTCCGTATTCCATATTTATGCATACAGCATAGAATTAGTTGGCTTCATTACAACTCCTCAGTCTTCTAAGAATAACCTTTGTGCAACTGTATCCTTTGAGTTTCCACTTGAATTGTGTCGATCTGCTCCTGGATCCATTGGCCACAGTAAGCCTATCTCATTAAGGCAAGATTCGTTACTAGTTCCAGAGATCTTGGCATTTGTGAGATGTTGAGTAGACTGTTGAGGAAAGAAACAGATAAGGGGCCAAATGAAAGAAAAATTAATAACCTAATGATGTATAATTAAAAAAGGCATGAGGAAAGGATGATGCTAGGAACCAGTTGAGTAAACCAAGACAGAATGTACAGAAGGTAGAATTTTTAAGAAAAGAGCTATAAGGCCAAGGTCAAACTGTCCTGAAGGTACATTTTAGATACTAGTTCTATAGGATACTAAATGTCGATAATATCATTAAAGTCAAGGAGAAGATAAGAATGTGGAAGCCGATCATTCTTTTTTGTTTGCTTTTAAAGTTTATATTGAGAGAGGGAGAGGGATAGAAAGAGAGAGGGTGAGCCTGAGCTGTGAAGGGGTAGAGAGGGAGAGAATCCAAAGCAGGCTCCATAGTGCCAGAGCAGAGTCTGATGTGGGGCTTGAACCCACGAACTGTGCAATCATGACTGAACTGATATGAAGAGTTAGACGCTTAATGGACTGAGCCACCCAAGGAGTCCCATGGGTGATCTTTCTTAGTTGAGTCTGGGATAGTTCCAGAAATTTATTATGTATTGTCATTCCTTAATGTTTTAGAAGTGAGTCTGGAAATTTTTGTCTAACCAGTCTAAGCTACAATTATTTAAATTATAACATGCTTTATTCCTCTAACATTTCACTTGCCAAATTTTGTTTTATGTATACATGTTAACAGACTAGAAATAATGAGCTCCTTTTGACAGGGATATTTACTTATTTATATTTAACTTTCCATTATAAAGCCTATATGTAGCAGATATGTAATTTTATAATTGTGTTGACTAACATGTTTATTGTGTGGTTGAGTGAGATTTTGATGAATTCGTCAATCACTTAAAGGACTAGGAAAGTAAAATTTAGAGACCCAGTACAAGGTAGCTCTTTGGTGATATTTTTGGGGGTGTTTTGGCCATGACTGAGAAAATCATAGATTCTTCAGACTCTGCTATGTTGGAAGCTGCAAAGGTAGATTATAATATAGGGAAATTGAATATCTGCTGGATTAGACATTTTATGATAAAAATTATGGGTTGAAATATCAATTCCCATTGATAATTGTGGAGAAATACAATGCAACCCTTGTTCCCTTTCTGCTTATATGGCATGTAGCATTGGTGTCCTTTTTTTCTACAATGTTCCCTCATACCAAAAAAAAAAAAACAAAAACAAATAGGAAGTTTTATTGATAGAATGAACATATTTCTTAGTATTTCTCTTTTTATGTGTAATCTGTCCATAGAAAATATTTATTTTATGTGTATTATACACTTCTCTATTTTTATTTTATTTTTTTTTCTGGTTCAGCATTATTATTCCTTTTTTTTTTTTTTTTTTACAAATAGTTTATTGTCAAATTAGTTTCTACATAACACCCAGTGCTCATCCCCACAAGTTTAAAACTACCTTGGAAGAGGAGTGTTGGTCTTGAGGATAGACTGAGGACAGGTCAATGATAATACATTAAATTGTAAAATATAGTAACTTACTAATGGCATTCGATTATGAAAAGTATATATGTAATACTATACAATATAGTAAAATTTATATGCCTGACTTCAGTAAGACCATTCAGTGTCCTTATAATACTACATTAATATTGCTGTCTTTGAATGTTATAACTTTTGAAAATTATTTTGTGTATCTGTATGTCATTCTACCATGCTAAATATAATGGGTATTTCCCAAAAGTATGATAGTTATATTCATCTCTGTGACCCAGTTCACTTGTTTACTATTGAGATTCAGGCGTTTTGGAGAAAAGTCTACTGACTAATGATGTATCATTTTATGCATTTGTTTTAAATGGTAGTCCAGGAGAGAGACAGTAAGAAAAAGAGGAAATAAATTGTATGTGAGCCTTTCTTGTTCCTCTTAGGTTTGGAAAGTCTAGAAGAGTAAGAACACTCTCCTTTGTGGAGACTGTAAAATGTGAAAACAGCCCTTTCAGCAGGAGTTGACCAAGTTGTCAGAGTATGTTGATTTCTAGAAAGACAATGAAATGATAGGTAAATAGGATCTATACACTTTGCCTTCCTTCTGGCTTTTAGTCAGCTGTTTAGTAAGGTTAAGATGTCTTCTGACTGCATTACCCTTAGACTTTATACCTTAAGTAACTTTAGAAAAGGTACTGCTATTGATTCAATATGGGGTCGTGATAGACCCAACCAATGGCTTGTTAAATTGTGTCATTGATTCATGGTTTCATTCATAATACTATTGTCCAATGTCAATCCCTAACTAAGCGTTTATAAATAAGTTTGGAAATCACTTTTTTTTAAATTTTTATTTATTTATTTATTTATTTTTGTTTGCAATTTCTTTCAATGTGATTCTTTTTTTTTTTTTTTTACAAATAGTTTATTGTCAAATTAGTTTCCACATAACACTCAGTGCTCATCCCCACAAGTGTCCTCCTCCATGGAAATCACTTTTTTAAAGTAATCTATACTCTCTACATGGGGCTGGAACTCATGACCCTGATATCATAACCCTGAGTCATAGGCTGACCAACTCATTCAGCCGGGTGCCCCAAATCTAGAAATCTTTGGCTCAACCTGGACTCCCACTCCTTTAGGCCTCCCTTCTGTTAGTGGAAAAAGAGCATCTGAATGGATCCACTGATAAAATGGTCAATTTGAGATAAGATTAATTCTGAATGGCACCCAGATCTGAAGTGTCTCAGGACTGGTCAGTATGCCTTACTATAAATAGCTGGATTCATTAATTCCTAATTGCTTTGGCTCCCTACTTCAAACTCTTAAATGTGTTTATATCATTATCAATGCACATACCAATTTTGATTCATTTTATGCCTTGCGTTGTGTCTTTTCCCCCCACACAAAAAATAATCATACATATAATGAGCTCCTACTTGACAGGGATTTTTTCTGTTGTCTTATGCTGCAATGTCTGAAAGTAAGGATTTCATTAAAACTTGTGAAATAAACAAATTTGTAAAAGAATGAGTGAGAGAGGTCATAAATGATGAGAAAAAGAATATAACAATAAAGGAGTGATGTGTGATTCCTATAGACATGATGTTATTTGAGTAATTTAGTAATCTTCCGTTTGACAATGTTGAAAGAGAATAACATAAAATTTGGTGATTTTTTTTTCTGAGACATAGACATGTAGATAGTAACTTGAGAATAAAGTGGTTTACACATCTTCCTCAACTTACATTTGGGCTATGTACTGATAAACATAGTGTAAGTTGAAAATGTCGTGAGTTGAAAATGCATTTAATACACCTAACATACCAAACATTGTAGCTTAGCCTATCTTATTTTAAACACGCTCAGAACGTTTACACTAGCCTACAATTGGGATAAATCATCTAACACAAAGCCTATTTTATAATAAAATGTTGAATATCTCATATAATTTATTAATTACTGAAAATGAAATGCAGAGTGGTTGTATGAACATAGTGTGGTTATAAGTTTATCAATGATTTGCCCTGGTGACCACCTGCATGACTGGGAGCTGCTACTCCCTGCCTCTACCTGGCATCTCAAGAGAGTATCATGCTATATATCACTAGCCTGGGAATAGATCAAAATTCAAAATTTGAGGTTCAATTCTACTGCATATGTACCTTTTTGACACCAACATAAAATTAAAAAGAATCATAAGTTGAACCATTGTAAGACAGGGACTGTCTATTTAAAATAATGGGTAAAACCCATTAAGATGTCTAAATTTGGGAAATTCAAAAAGGATTGTTCTTGGAGACTTCCTTCTATGTTCCTTGTGAATGTTGTATAATTCTCATTTAGCCATGGCACTTGGCTAACTCTTTAATTTGTTCAGGAAAGAGAGAGGACCACCACTGATACCACTTTGGGCCTGTCTTCAGGTTTATTGTGATGCAAGGTAAATGCTTTCTCTGTTGCCTATGGAAATATAAAGGCTTAATTGTTGTGCCAGTTACTACTACTTTTGTTTGATACTGTTTAAAAAAACTTTTATGTTTTAAATGTTTTGTTAGTTTACTTGAGATGTATCTAACATACATAATTTTAAGATCTTTAAAGTTTGATATAAAATAGTAAGATCTATAAAGTGATATTTAAAGATGATTTAATATATATATAATATACACAAGTGTATTGTATTTATATCCACATATAGTATTATACTTGAAATAATACATGATTATAATTAAATATTTTAAATTATATATAATTATAGTATCAATTTTATCTGTATCTTATATACACACACACCTCTTTTTTCCTTATTGAGTCACGTAGGGTTTTTTTGTTTGTTTTTGAGTCATTTTTTATAATGGACATGTGGCTTGTTTCCATACACTAGCTATTATATATAATGCTGCTGTGAACATGGGAGAACAACTAACTACCTTGTCAAGATAATTTTATTTCCTCTGGATATATGCTCTGAAGTGGGATTGGTCATTGACCTGGTAATTCCATTTTTAATCTCTTGAGAATCCTACATACTGTTTTCCATAGTGGGTGTATCAACTATTATTCCCATTAATAGTGTGCAAGGATTCCCTTTTCTCTACATTATCAACAGCATTTATCTTACTTCTTGTTTCTAATAGACATCCCAACAATTTTGAAGTAATATCATACCATGGTTTTGATTTGCATTTGTCTCAGGGGTTTGTGATGTTGGACACTTTCTATGTACCTTTTGGACATTTGTATGTCTTTGGAAATACAGGTCCTTGCTCATTTTTAAATTGGGTTATGTTTTTTGTTTGTTTTGTTACTTAGTTATAGGAATTCCTTGTATATTTTGGCTGTTAACCTCATATAAGGTTATATATAACCTCATATAAGATATGTGGTTTGCAAATACTTTCTCCCGTTATATAGGTTGCCTTTTCATTTTGCTGATGGCTTAATTTGCTGAGCAGAAGCTATTTAGTGTGATGTATCCTCACTTATTTTTGCTATTGGTGTCTCATCCAAAAAATTATGGCCAAGGAGCCATATGTCAAGGAGCTTATCCCTATGGAGTTTTATTATCTCAGGTCTTACATTCAAGTTTTTAATACATTTTGAGTTGCTTTTTTGTGTATGGTGCAAGATAGGGGTCTAATTTTATTTCATTTTATTATTTTTTACATGTGACTGTCCAGGGTTTCCAACACCTATTTTGGTTTCTATTTGCATGGAATATCTCTTTTCATTCATTCACTTTCATTCTGTGTGTGTCCTTAAAGCTTACTTGAGTCTCTTCTAGCCAATACATAGTTGTGTCATGTTTGTTTATTTATTTATTTTTTAATTATAAAAATTAGTTCAGCCACTTTGTATTCTGATTGGAGATGTTAGTCCATTTGCATTTAATGTACTTATTGAGGGGTGCCTTGGTGGTTCAGTCATTTAAACATTCCACTTTGGCTCAGATCAAGATCTCCAGGTATGTGTCTTTGAGCACCGCATTGGGCTCTATGCTGACAGCTCAGAGCCTGGAACTTCCTTTGGATTATATGTCTCCCTCTTTCTCTGTTCTTCCCCCACTCTTGCACTCTGTCTCTCTCTCAGAAATAAATCAACATTATAAAAAACAAAGAAAGAAAGAAACGGTTAACATACTTATTGATAGGTTTGGACTTAATGTTGCTATTGTAGTAGTTTTCTACATTGTTGTTTTGTAATTTCTTTATTTCACTTTTCTCTTAATCTATTCCTTTGTGATTTGATAATTTTTATAGCAACATGCTTTGATAATTTTCTTTTTATTTTATGTGTATCAAATATAGACTTGCACTTTGGTTACCATGAGGATTATATAAAATGTGTTTTATGTATAGCAGTCTATTTTACGCTGATAATAACTTCAAATGTATACCAATGTGTCCCTAACACAACATGATTATGTTTTTGATGTCACAGTTGGCTTCTTTTTTACATTGTCTATTCATCAACATGTTGTTAATGGTTATTTATTTTTCTTTTAATCTTTATTCTAGTTATAAGTGATTTATTCATTACTATTAAAGCTTTAGACTATTCCCTATTTATATTTTTACTTTTACTAGTAATTTTTTTAGTTTTATTAATGTTTTATTTGTTTCTGAGAGAGAGAGAGAGAGAGAGAGAAAGAGAGAGGGAGAGAGAGAGAGGCAGTGCAAACAGAGGAGGGTCTGAGAGAGAGGGAGATACAGAATCTGAAGCAGGCTACAGGCTCTGAGCTAGCTGTCAGCACAGAGCCCGACACAGGGCTTGAACTCACGACCATGAGATCATGACCTGAGCCAAAGCTGGAGGCTTAACTGACTGACCCACCCAGGTGCCCCTACTAGTAATCTTTATACTTTAATATTGCTCCTTATTATTAATTAACATCCATTTGGCTCCAACTTGAAGAACACTCTTGAACATTTATTATAGGGCTGTTTTGTTAGAGATGAATTTGTTGATCTTTTGTTTGCCTGGAAAGGTCTTTATCTCTCTTTTAATTCTGAGGAACCACTTTGCTGAGTAAAGTATTTTCGGTTTGGTGTTTTTATTTTTATTTTATTTTTTAGCTATTTGAATATATTCTCATACTCTCTGTGGCCAGCAAGGTTTCTGTTGAAAGATTTATTGATAGTCTTATGGAGGTTGTCTTGTATGTAACAAGTTCCTTTCTCTTGCTGCTTTTAAGATTCTCTTCCTAGTCATTGAAAATGTAATTAGAATGTGTCTTTGTATGAATCTTTATGGGTTTCTTTTACGTGGTATTTTCTGGGATTTGTGAATCTGTATATCCGTTTTTTCCCCATTTTAGGGAAACAATTGTTTCTTTATATCTCTTCTTTTTCTGAGACCTCTATAATGTGTATTACTGGTCAGGTTGATAGTGTTCCCAAAGTCCCTTAAATTATCTTCAATTTTTCAACAATTTTTCTTAGCTAATGTGACTGGATAAATTACCCCTTCCTCTTTCTTCACTTGTTTTAGTCTACTTTTAGACCCTCTATATATAGTTTTTTAGTTTAGTTATTGGATTCTTTAGCTTTGTGATTTTAGTTTGCTGCTTTTTTTGTTTATAATTTTTTAGGTATATCTAATATACAAGGTTACATTATTTTTAGGTCTACAACAGAGTGATTTGACAGTGATATATATTATGTAGTGCTCACTACAGTTAAGTGTAGTTACCGTCTGCCACCATACAAAATTATTGCAATATTATTGACTATATATTTCCTATGCTGTATTTTATTAGTGACTTATTTTATAACTGGAGATTTATACCTCATAATCTCCTTAACCTATTTAGCTCGTCCACCAACGCTTCCCTCTGGCAATCATCAGTTTGTTCTCGGTATTTATGAAACTATTTCTGTCTATATATAGTGTGTGTGTGTGTGTGTTCATTTGTTTTGGATCACACATATAAGTGTGTGTGTGTTCATTTGTTTTGGATCACACATATAAGTGAAATCATATGGTATTTTTCTTCCTTTGATTTATTTCACTTATAATACCCTCTAGGTACATCTGTGTTGTTGTTAATGGCTAGATTTCATTCTTTTTTTACAACTGAGTAACATTCTATTGTATATGTAATCTATATCATTTTTATCCATTAATCTGCTTGATACATTAAAAATAAAAAATTAGGGGCATCTTGCTGGCTTAGTAAGCAGAGAGTAACTACTAATCTTGAGGTTGTATGTCCAAGCCACACATTGGGTTTAGAGATTACAAAAGAATAAAATCTTTAAAAATTTTTTCTATTGCTGTTGAAATTTTCACTTTGTTTATGCATTGCTCTCCAGACCTCAGTGAACATATCTGTGATCATTATTTTGAGCTCTATTATCAGATAAATAACTTACCTTCCTTTTATTAAGGTCTGTTAACATTAATTAGATTTATTAATTCAACTCAGCCTGAAATCCTAGTTGTCTTTCAAACTTTTGTGATGTCCAAGTCTTCTTTGTGGCTCTCATTAGTTGTGGATGTACCAAGACTCATCAGTATCTGTACCAAAGGGGAGGATCACAAACAGCACCTACTTGCAGGCTGATTAGAACCTTGTCCCTTAGGCAGCAGGTGGAAAACTATATGGTTAAACCCCTTCCAGAGGTAACCTGGGATATGGACTTTTTTATCTGTTCCTTCTGACGTGGGCCTGGATATATAGACATAGGAGTGTGCTCCTAAACCATTAAAAACAACTTTGTTTGCTAAAGTCCTGTGGAACTTGTAAATTGAACCCCTCTTGGCTTAGAGCCAGGTGATCTTGGGGTCTGTCCTTCAGGTGACTGCTACAAAAACTGGGGCACCAGATGTGTGTAGAAAGTTCTTCCAGGGGCAGATAATGGTAACTTGGTTTTATTATTGGAGTGGGCTAAAGGGAGAAGTGTCAACCCACTTCCTTGTTCTCTGTGAAAGATTTCAGACAGCTTCTAGATACCTGCCAAATTAGAAATCTGACCCTCAGGCAGCAATTTTTATAGTATGCAGATAAACCTCTTTCTGGGAAAGATAGGGAAATGGGCAATTTTACTTGCTCTTATAAGCTGATCCCTGATCGGATAGCATCTTAGAAATTGCTTATTTTGTTTTCTACAGGTCTATGGGGCTTGTGAATGGAAGCCCTTTTAGCTATGAAGTCAGGCTTGACCCTTCCTCAGTTCACAGCTATAAAAGCTGGGGTACAGACTTGTGTTCAAGCTTATAAGGAGATACTGGAGTCTTGGACTAGTGAGAGGAGACAGTCGTGTCCACTTCCCAGTCTGTGGGGGAAAATGACAGCCAAGAGCATAGTAAATTGGATGACTGGCCTTTAGGCAGCAGCTTTCAAAGTATGCAGGGAAATCGTTGTTCAGGGAAAGACTGTGAGATGGACAGTTTTGCCTGTTCTCTCCTGGACTGATTACAGTATTTTTTTTTTAATGTTTTATTTATTTTTAGGAGAGAGAGAGAGACAGCGTGAGCAGGGGAGGGTCAGAGAGAGAGGGAGTCACAGGCTGAAACAGGCTCCAGGCTCTGAGCTGGCAGTCAGCACAGAGCCCGACGCGGGGCTCGAACCCACGAACTGCGAGATCATGACCTAAGCAAAAGTCGGACGCTTAACCGACTAAGCCACCCAGGCGCCCCTGGACTGATTACAGTATTGATAGCCCTGATGAATGCTTGCATGCCTGCTAAGAATTCCTTCTTTGTTTGCTATACTCTTGTGAGGTTTGTGAATGTAAGCTTCCTTGGCTTTTAGAGCTAGGGGTTTTGTAAGCCCAACCCTCTGGTAGGAGTCTTAAAAGTTGGGGTCCTAGATGCGGGGTTCAGGTCTTTTGCTATTCAGGAAGAAGCTATAAGTTGGAGGTTCCTTCATGATTGCGTAGTGTTATCCTGGGAGGTGGGTTTATGGTGAGAGTGTGTCTCTGCCTGTACTACCTGTTTCAATGTGGCTATTCTCTCATTTGTCCATTGTGTAGGAGTAGCTCAGCTATTTTCTAGATCTCTTTCAGAGGAAATTGCTAAATGTGTAGCTATCCATTCAGTCTGTCTGAAAGAGGAGATAAGCTCAGGAGTCTCCGGAATCATAATCTTGAGTGATTCTCAATAGTTTTGATTTGTGGTTCTCAGTCAAGATTTTTTGCCTTTGCTTTATTATTTTTTTCCCAAATTCAAAGTATTTCCTTCAATAATATTTTAATAACCTGAGTTTTTTTTTTTTATCTTGGGTAGGATGCCTTACTTTAATGATAACAAAAATATGTATTTCTGCCAAATCTTTTCCTGAGGTGTGGAATCATTATTCAGGAGTTTTATTTTATTTCTTTGTGGGCATACTCTTTCATGTAAGAATTACTTAATTTTAAAATAGAATAAATTAAGAACATATAATTGTGGAATATCAGAGAAAAATTTCATTAGCTATACAAATACATATGCCCTATACTGTTTCTTTTTTTTTTCTTTAAATATATTTTATTTTGTGGGTTTCCAATTTTTATTATGGTTACTAAACATATTCTTTATTAGTTGAATGATTTTTGAGACTTGGTTTTTGGCTTACTACATGGTTTATTTTGGTAAATATACCCTGGAAAATTTGAACAAAAGTATATTTGTTCTAAAGTCCTTGTCTGTAGTGTTTTATAAATGTCCATTAGGAAAGGGTGAGTGTAGGTGGGGGAGAGGGGAAAGGGGGGATGAGCATGGAGGAGGGCACTTGTTGGGATGACCACTGGGTGTTATATACCAACTTGACAATAAACTATTTTAAAAAAAAGGAGACGGTTCATGGTATTGTTCACATTTTCCATGACTGATATTTTATCTTGTTCTATAAATTACTGAAAGCATGGAGTTTAAAACCATCAGTTATGATTGTGAATTTATCTTCTACACCCTTTATTTCTGTTGGTTTCATTTCACATAATTTGAAACTGTTATTAGTCACAAGCATTCATGATTATTAATGTATTCCTTATATTTTGACCCTCTTATATTATAAAATGTCTCTATCTCTGGTAACATGGTCTTGAAATTTACTTTATCTGATATTAATACAACCACTCTAGCCTTCTTATGCTTACTGTTTGTATGGTTTATCTTTTCATCTTATTTTTTTAAGCCTATATCTTTATATGTAAAGTTTTGTCATTTTAGATGGCATATAGTTGATATATGTTTTAAGCTTTAGCAGTTGGATTACTCTTCAATTTACATTTAATTTTTGAAAGAGTGGATTAAACTCTACCGTTTTTATCATTCCTTTTTAAGTCTGAACTCTCCTGCATTGTCTCTCTCCTTTTTTTGTTCTTTTGTTCCCTCTTTCCTGTCTTCTTTGGTTGTTTGAATTTTTCAGAATCCCATCTTCTTTTACCTTTTTAACTTTACCTTTTTATATATTTTTAGGGATATTCTAATAATTAAGATATACATATTGTTTTCAATATTTTGAGACTAAATCTTATATTACTTTGCAAAACACAAGACTCTTTCAACCATATATGTCCATTTCTCTAGTCCCTGACCCTTTTACACTAGGGTTATCATATCATGTGTGGCGTTAATCCTACAGCCAATAGTAAAATTGTTCTAAGTAGAGACAGAGAGAGACAGAGCATGAGTGGGGGAGGGGCAGAGATTGTCAAGACACAGAATCCAAAGCAGGCTATAGGCTCTCATCTGTCAGCAGATAGCCCTTTGTGGGGCTCGAACCTGTGAACCATGAGGTCATGACCTGAGCCAAAGTCAGATGCTTAACCAACTGAGCAACCCAGGTACCCCTGTTTTTTAATGTTTATTTATTTTTGAGAAAGAGAGAGAGTGCAGGTGGGCAAAGGGCAGAGAGAGGGAGCCACAGAATCTGAAGCTGGCTCCAGGTTCCAAGCTGTCAGTGCCAAGCTTGACGCAAGGCTTGAACTCAAACCATGAGAACATGACCTGAGCTGAAGTCAGATGCTTAACCAACTGAGCCACGTAGGTTCCCCCTTGCATATTTTTTTTCATTGAATATAGCCATTGTCTTCTTTGGATTGCAAAAACAAAAATTTTGGCTAGCAAAGGAGGATTTGATACTTTAACAAAGAGTATTTCTCAAGAGCTAAACAGTTTTGTTATTTCAAAATAACTCTGTTTCTCTGATTCTCTTTAATGGTTTTGATAAAATGAGCTCCTTTGACAGGGAATTTTAAATATTTATTCACATATATATATTCTTGTCTTACAAAGTCATATAGAAAATAATCACAGCATGTTTTTAAATGGCCAGTTTAGTTTTCATGATATTTACAGTGAAAAAAAACAAGAGAGTATGTGGATGATTGTGTTAAGGAGAAAATGCAAGGTAAAATGGGGTGAATTGATGATAGAAATATCATTTCATTTAATTGATAACCCTACCATTATGGTCAAAGCATAGAAATATGGAATATTTTGTGAACTGTACGCTATTGTAAACATTCGATGTGACTTCTCTTACAGCAGAATTAATCTAGTCTTGAAATACCATCTTTTTTGAAGATAAGTGGGACATAGACATGTTAGAACTTCTGAATTTGGGAATGATAACATTTTATTTGAATGACATTTTTTTCAATTTGGCATGACTTCTGCATGTCAACCCCCCTGACAATCATTCAGGAAAGTAAATCTGTTGCAGTTTTTGCCATACACACCATCACAAAACATACTATTTTCCTATGATATGAGAAATTTAGAAACAACATTCCAGTGGACATGTAATATAAATATGTTTTTGTGGAAACAAATGTTCAGTTTTGAGAAACATTATGCTTGATATTTTAGGTCTTATGTTAATGATTCTTAAATTCTGCACAATTCTACTTTTATCTCTCATCTACATTTTTACCTATCAATTTATTTTCCATAATCTGTCTGTATATCTCTTCAATAATCTATCATCCATCTTACTTGTTTACCTATCATCTCTCTATGTATCTGCATGTCTGCAATTTTTTTAGTGTTTATTTTTGAGAAAGAGACAGAGCGTGAGTGGAGGAGGGGCAGAGAGAGAGGGAGACACAGAATCCAGGCTCTGACTCAGAGCCTGATTGAAGGCTCAAGCTCATGAACTGCAAGGTCATGACCTAAGCCGAAGTCGGACATTCAACTGAGCCACCCAGGGACCCCTGCTTGTCTATATATATAATGACAGGATGGCTATATAGTGATAAAAGGCAGAAGAGCATAGAAATGGAGGAGTTTCTTTACATATGTGTGGACAGTGATAGCAGTGGTCTCTGTGGTGATGATGTACAGAAAGAGAAAGCAAACAGAGAGCATGACTGAGGGCTTTAATTCAGGTTCATACCCAGCAAGAACTCTGGGCTTATCACAATACTTGAATGACTCTGCTTTCCCAGCCTTCCTATACTTGCATATTTAAATAATCAAGTTTTAATTACTTTGAATTATCACCTCAGACTGTATTATACTAGACCATGAATTGGCCAACCTTTTCTGTAAAGGACCAAATGACAGTTTTACTTTTTCAGGCTTTATAATCTCTGTTGCAATTTATCCATCCCGCTGTTGTAGTATGAAAGCAGTCAAACACACTGGGTAATTGTATAAGTGTTGCTGTATTCCAGTAAAACTTTGTTTACAACATCAGGCTGTGGCCTTGAATTTACCAATCACTGAACTATAGCACTGGTTAAGCAAGAACCCGAACAATGATCAAATTAACTCAGGCACAGAGTAAAAATATCTGAGAATTACTTCTCCATTTATTTTCATTAAAATTATTTTAGCTCATTTGCTATATGTTCTTCACAAGAGAGTCATATGAGTGATACATTTCATCATAATCTAAACAATATAAAACCATCACTGTATAAGGAATTAGAGTGATATGAACCCCTTTCCAGTTATTAACCAATAAATTTCTCCCACATTCCATCTGTAAAGTTGCCAAGGAATTAGTGACCAAAATCTTGCCTGATTTCTTTCATCCTTCATCATAGTTTGAATCAAAATGTTGTCTTTGAGCTTCCTTCATTGTATCCAGCCTCTTTATACAATGACTTCAGTCTATTCTGACTTCATCTGAACAGTTGTAATTGTTCAGCATCTCAGAATAGGATTTCTATATTCCAAAACTTGTTATTTAACCTAGTTTATAATAACTTGAAATACTCAACAGTGCACATGTTTTCCAAATTTACTCTTATTTTCTCATGTTATCTGCATGGAGGGTTTAGAGGAGAAAAAGCCAGTCTCTAAAATCTGAGACTTAAAATTACAGTTGGGATTTTTCTGTTTTTTCAGTCAGATAAAATGGATATTTACTTAAAATTTATATGGCCAAGTTAGTGTTAATATTCTATGAAAGCCTCACTCAAATAAGCATCCCAGTACATAATTGGGATATACATACAAATAGTTCATAAAAGAAAAGCACTGATAATGGCCAAGAGCATATAATATACTCAGCCTTACCAATATTTATAATAAATTAATAAATATAAAATAATTATTATAAATATATAATAAAATTAAATGCATTTTTGCACATACAGACACACCCATAATGAATCAACAGCTGTCTTTTCACCTATCAGATTAAAAGGTATATTTGTTAACCAACCATGGAAAATTTGGCAGTCCTGGTGTTTTAGAATCTTTCCAGAAGACAGTGGAAAATATATATTAGATGCAAATTAACACATTTTGACTAACAATTTTATTTTTAAAAATTTACCTAAAGGATGTAGGAAGTGTTCAAAGATGTATGTAAACTGAAGGGTAATCATTACAGCCTTCACTGTATGTGTAAAATTGTTAGTAACTTGTTTATCTGAAGTCATAATTCTAAGTATATTAATGTTGATAACATTTATTCAACTGGTTTATATTGTTATATGTGGTAATGTATGTTTAAATTAATTGATATGAAAATCCAGGCTTTATCTACCCATCGAGTACCAAGTATGTTTGAGGCAATAACATTGTATTTCATTCATGTAAAATGGTATACAAATGTGATTATGCAGATATTGTCAATAAACCAATTTTATAGGAAGAATATTTTAAACTGTTGATAATGAGTTCTGGTCATTATTTTCCTATTTCATTTTTATGGTGTGTGTGTGTGTGTGTGTGTGTGTGTGGTTTCAAATACACATATTTCAGTTACAAATGGTATTTATTGAGTTGTTAGTGTAGGTACCAAATGCTAAGATAAACACTTTCATGAATTATCTCAATTAATGATAATGATACTTGTACAAAGTAAGATATTTATTCCTTTTTTAAAAATAAGAAAATGGAAACTGAATCTAATTGTGCAAATAGGCTGAGTTTGATTATGAAATTCATACTATTACTTGCAACTTAAAAAAAAAAACCCATAACCCTATGGTTTAATAGCCATTGGAAAAAATTAAAAATGCTTATATTTTGCTAAATCCATTGAGTAAAACCATGTTTTGGGGAGGAATGCATATTTTTGAGGTCATATTCATTATTCCTGTGTTTTTAAGGTCGGAGCCATAAGAATTTTCAAGTGCAATTCCTCAAGCTAAAAAGTATAAGTATTGAGATATTGTAGGAACAGAAGAAAATTATGTCAGGACATTGGTTTTTGGAAAATTCCATGGTGTAAAGCTATAAAGAATGATCTCTGGAAATATGGGGAGGCAGTGCTTAGAAGAAGGGATGCTGTCTTCCTCAGCAGAAACCATTTCATAAATAGAGCTCTGGGATCCATGGGGGCGCAGTTCAAAGTCCAAACCAATAGCCAACAGAAAGAGTATCACTAAATGGAAGAAACCACTTTTAGAATAGATAAGATGATAAGCCATATTTAGACATAAATACTGCAGATAGTAGGGAAAAGGACAGTAAGGATCTCAGAGTGAAGAAACAATCCCCAACTGATAGAAATGTAAATGTCCCACTGGAATATTTGTGTGTGTGTATAATTTATGACCAGATGGTCTGGATTCTAAACTGCCTATCTCCTTTGAAAATGTTTCATAATCAGTTCACTTTCCCCCAGTTATCTGCATTCACTCTAATGCTTGTCTATAACACTTTCTGTTTTTCAAGTATAATTATCAACTCATAACTAGTAGCTAAAATGTTGGGCAAAATAATAGAGAATTGTGACAAATTCTGCCCTACTGTGCCACAACAGTGGCTAGACTATGTTTAGAAAAATTGGTTTATAGTTTCTAACTTTGCCTTTTTATCTTCTGATATTTTGAGGGGAAATGGACTGTTTAAGTTACTCCCAGTTGGGGCTCTGGAACATCATGAATACTGAAGGAGGAGAAGAAGTACAGAAGGAGAAAGCTTTCATAGATGGGTAAAGATGCATCTGTCAAAAAAGACTGCTGGACATTGAGCGGTGAGCCATCTCTGGTTTTGACTGATAAGATTCAAAGATGCCTGAACATGTAAAATCTCTTTAAGAATGAAAAGAACTGATGGATAATAATGATGTTTGTAACATTATTAATATGTGAATGAATGAGTGAATGAATGGATAGTGTAGAAATTAAAGTTCCATATGACAGAAAGTTATAATAAATATGATAGAAATGATATAAAATAAAACATTTGATAATGACCATAATTGTTTCAACCAGGCAACATCAAGGATGCTAAAACTTCTTGGAGAAAGTTGAGGAGAAACAAGATACTTTTATAGATTGTGATTCTCTCCTCCATGATATGCTTAAATATTTGCAAAGAAAAGAGAACCTGGTAGACACTACCTGAATTAAGTAAGAGATGAAAGATAATACCACCAGTGATGGAATCATCTGGCATCACTGATAGGAAGCACCTAGAAGAACTTAGCCTTATTTCTTTAGTATCCCAGACAAAAATGAATTAATGTGAATCAACTCTGGAGAAAATGTTATGTTCAGGTTGCATGACATTCTACAAAACAACCCCCCCCCAAAAAAAAAGACTAGGATTTAGTCTTCAAACATAATATCACTTAGGAAGTTTTCTAGATTAAGTTCTACTAAATATATATAAAAACTGAATATAATATTGATTCAGGATTTCTATAAAAGACATAAATGGAAAACTGGCAAAATTCTAAGAAACTTCATAAATAGGTTATAATACTATATAAGGCAGATATTAGTTACCTAACTTTGATAATAATACTATAGCTATATAGTAGAAAATTCTTGTTTTAAAGAAATTTAAATGATTTAGGGGATAAAAGAAAATCATAGCTTGTAATGTATTTGGTTCAAATACATGTGCAGACAGGTACTACTTAGCACAGTTCAACCATGTTAAGCGTATATAAGAACCCCATTCCTTTCTTTATGGATGAGTAATATTCCATTGTATGGATATATCACATTTTGCTTATCTATCATTTAGTGGATATTTGGGTTGTTTTCACTTTTTGTTTATTAAGGGTAACTTTGCCATGACCATTTGTTAGAGGCTTTTGTGTACACATATTTTTAAAATTATTTTTTACAGGTGAGAATATGGTACATCTATGTTACTATTTTGAGGAACAGCCTTACCAGGACTTTAAATATCACATTTGTTGCATTGAAAGGAAAAATCTGTTCAGTTAATATTCTGCTGAATATTGGTGGAAACTCTTACTAGAGACATAATTAAGTAAATCGAATACATGTGATATACACATTTGAAGTCTATTTCCTCACACCGTGTTGCTTCAATGGGTGTGTATGTTTTTATCATTGCACATATTTTGCTTTTGTATTCTCAGTTTTAAATGTTAAGGAGTCAATGTAAGTTTGAATATAAAGTATTTTCTAGCCTTATAACATCAAAGTATAGAAAGGGTATCTAGAAAAAGATGAATTAAATAATACTCAAGGATAGTAGAGATTGTTCAGAACAGTAGAATTTTGCCACAGAAATTATACTGGTTCTCTTCATAATATTCATGTAGAACTTCATTGAAGAACTTTCTCCTGTGGGCTTTCTGGTTGATACAGCCCTCATCATTCATTGTCATCTTCATTTTCTGTGTGTAAACCATGTTGTCCAGTATGTTTTAGTGTTATATTTATTATATTATATTATATTATATTATATTAGTCATGTATGTTATTTAGTGTGATTTTATAGATGACTTTAGGGTCTATCCTTTCTCACAGCTGCAAGAGAAAAGTGTCCTTTTGAATGATAATGATTGGATTGTGTATTCACATATTGTGGAAAATCTGAAGAAAATGATAAACAAAATCACTGTTGGTAGAGTACACTGTTTCTTTTCTAAGCAAATGAGAGTTGTCTTCTACTAACTTAAGAGCTAGCCTATGTTTTTGAATTCTACCAGTCTTGCATGTATTAAACGTTTAATCTATGAATATCTTGTTCCTTGGTTAAATGGTGTTCCTGTACATGTGTGCCTGTTAATAAATATACAGATTTAATATATGAAAATGTGCAGTAGGCATTGTGAAGACTAGTCCCAGTGTTCTGTCCTAGACTGTTTTCAATTTTATATTTTTACCTGTAATATAATTTATTTTTATTTTACCTACAGTAAATTTCACTATTTTTCATGTGCAGTTATATGGGTTGTGACAAATGTATAGAATAGTATATATAACACCACAATTTTGATATAGAGGTGTTCCATTACCCTCCAAAATCCTCTTTGTTACTCTTTTATAGTCAACCCTCATTCTACTCCATAATCTCTTGCAACACCACTTTTATAGTTTGGCCTTTAACAAAATGTTATTTAAATGGAATCAAATCGGGGCACCTGGGTGGCTCAGTCATTTCGAGCTCCACATCGGGTTCTGTGCTGACAGTTCAGAGCCTGGAGCCTGCTTGTATTATATGTGTCCCTGTTTATGCCCCTCCCCTGTTCATACCTCTATCTCTCCCTCTTTCTTTCAAAAGTAAAAAATATATATATTTAATTTTTTAAATAAATGGAATCAAATATTGTATAGCCTCTGAAGTCTAGCTACTAGTTCCTAACACTTTTGAATTCCTCAGTTCACTTGAATTTATCCTTCAAAGACCTCTGCTGGTCTATCCATGAACTCCTAGGATTGCATTCTATGTTAAATAAACATCAGCCATGATCTATCAAGATGTTGATATAGACATTATTAAGGCATTCTATCTTAATCTTATCATGTCTTGCCTTTCTAATGTTATTTTCCATTTTTAAAAAATAATTTCCATTATCTTATGAAATTTTTCATCTGTTATTTTTATTCTTACCATTGCTCTGTCAGTTTTTATGTTGTTTATAATAGATTTTCTTTTGTCTCACAAGACACTTGTCATGTCCTCTTCATTTTACCCACCAAAGAGCATTTTTATAAAGTCTTTATTTGGCTGAATATAATTTTAGAATTTCTCAAAAAGAAAATTACTGTGGCACCAATTTACATAGTAAATTGTTGACTATTTGCAGAGTGAATAATTCAAAGAGGAAATAAGAAATAAAATGGCAAGGATGGCAAAGGACCAAGCAGCTATAATTTATGTGGCAAGGACTAGAAGTGCAGGGATTCCTGTATGATTATTAGTACAGAATCAATGAATTTAATGTACTTTGTGATCTTATTTATATTATTTGTGGTATTTTACTGCAGGTCAAAGACTGGAAAAAGTTACCATTTTTCAGGGAAGAGAGATGAACAGCTATTCTGATACTTTTGAAATCACATAGGATTTGTGGCCAGTGATGTCAGAACTTCAGGTCTCTAGGCTCATTATTTCAGAGGCCCAAGGTAGAATATTTTTATAATAGGTTTCTCCCCCGTAAGTGCCTACTTTATTAAAGGAATATTCATTATTATTAATTTCCTTCATAAAATAAAATTCTCTTTGAAGTAACCTGAATAATTTCAGGAAATCACTGATATATATGTAAATTATCTTGTAAAGATAATTAAATATGCCAAAATGTTGATTTATTTATCTTTTATTATTGGAAAATCGAGATATATATGTTTCTACTCATATTTTACTATAATCACACCTTTGTTACCACATTTGTAAATACTTCCCCATTACTCCTTGAAATTTCAGTTGACATTTTTTAATTTCCCCAATACATTTAATATAATTTTATTAGAAAAATCTTATGCTTTTTGTCCTATGTACATTAGAGTTCCCTTACTCAGATACTACATAAACTATACACATTTACTATACTTTATAATTCACTAGATAAGCCTGATAAAAAGAAGCCTGGCTATGAAAATGCTTATTTGTTTGGGAGGATGTTTGTCTGGATCAATGATGAGCACAATTGTCTGAGGATGCTGAGGGACTCATTCCAGATGTCAATCTGAGGTCCAGATGAGTGGCCCTCTAATAGGACAAATAAGACACTCAGAGCCTGGCTGTATTTGATGATTCTAAGTGACAACACAATGCTTCTCTGAGTATGCCTTTTATTTCTTTTGGAGCAAGGCAATAGTCTTCTATCTGGCGAAGCAGTATGAAACTTTAGACATGCTGTATGACTGAAAACTTGCTTCATTTTGTTCACTTTGAATGGAGAGTTGTAGATAGATATCTGTATTTAGGAAATATGTTCTTAAGTAATAAGTGAGGAAATAAAAGACCGATTTAATAAAGAGGTCAAGTAACTGATGAAATGAAAGTTTCATTAGCATTGGCTAAAAGAAGGTAACACTGCATACCTTATTAAATATTAAAAATGGAATCAATTTTAGTGTTTGTTATTTTTTTACTGTTGAAAATTTTCAAGACTCTATCTTTGCTTTTTTTCTGTCACGTGTTTCTAAGGTAGGTGGGGTGGAATGAAGTCCTCCACTTCTTTTTTTTTTAATGTTTTATTTATTTTTAGGAGAGAGAGAGAGAGACAGCGTGAGCAGGGGAGGGTCAGAGAGAGAGGGAGTCACAGACTGAAACAGGCTCCAGGCTCTGAACTGGCAGTCAGCACAGAGCCTGACGCGAGGCTCGAACCCACGAACCGTGAGATCATGACCCAAGCGAAAGTCGGACGCTTAACCGACTAAGCCACCCAGGCGCCCCTGAAGTCCTCCACTTCTAAGAAGATCAGTGAGTAACTATACCAGCATTCTTTAAATTCATATGTCATGTACTCTCTGCCATACTCGGAGGTCTCTGTGTTCATCTTTTCAATGACTTACTGGATAATATCTTCATTATGTATCCTTTTCTTTGGTGAGTGTTATCTACCCTCATTTCCAAATTGTAAATTTTATCAGACTTTTGTGTAGATTGACAAATGTAGAACTTTGGAATATTGTTTGCTTTAGTTTCATATTGCAGTGAAATATTGTTTTATGAATTAAAGTATGCTTGGAAGTTTCCTTAAAAATTATGGTGGTTTTGTAATGTTGACCCCATGATTAAGTGGTCATAGTCAGACCACTTTGGTCATGTTTATAAGATCATTATGGATCATTATTGCTATTTTTTTCATCATTGAGATTTTACATTAATTAGATTTTTTGATGTGGAAAATTATATGCTAAATTTTACGAGATCTCCCTAAGGCCTTCATTTAAATGATACAGACCCAAACACAATAAAATTTTTCTAAAACACAAAACAGATCAATTTTCCATATAATATTTGTTGCATAAAATATATAAGGTTGGGTTCATCAGGTGGATATATAATGAAATTTCTTATATTAAATTATTAATCATTATTTTCTGTTAAATTTGAAACATCAATCAATAAGAGAACTAGTCTGTATATTCCTTGGGATGATTACCTAGAAGGTTTTATGTTACCTCAAACCTGGTGTTTTTACATTCTTTGGGAATAGGTAAATTTTTTTTTCTTGATAAAGTTCTTGTACATTCTTTCAATAAGAAATTGTTTTTGTGCTCTTTTTATACTTATGTATGTGTGTATGTGTGTAAGTATGTATGTATTCTAATGTGTGTATTTATTTCTCTAAATCCAGCAAGATCATTCAAATGAGATCAATAATAATTAACAAAATAGCCATGAACACTAGTAATTATAACACCAGAAAATAAAAAAGCCCTACCAGATACTGAAATGGGCTCTAGAACTTCCATTATTTTTAAAAAAATTGAGAGAAATTTTGAGAAAAAAATTGAGGGTGAATGTAAATGATGGGAAGAATAAACATAATTTGGTCTAATAAATATGATCCTACAAATACCGACTTGTATATTTTACTATGTGTATATTTATATAATACTTACATTAATATTTATTTGCAGTACGTGGCTGTTGTCTCAAGATATAGAAGTATATCAACATATAATATTTATGTTGCAAAGGGCAGGTATTAAAAATGTACTACCCAATGTGTTTTTTAAAGTGTTTTCTCCCAAGATTGGGAACAAGACAACAATGTCCTCTTCCATCACTTCTATTTATATTGCTCTGTACAGTCATGACCATGCAACAGGGCAAGAAATGTAAATAAAGGCATAAAAATCACAAGGAAAGAAATAAAGCTTTCTTTGCAGACAACTCAGTTACTTATGTTAGAAAATCCCAGGGGCGCCTGGGTGGCTTAGTCGATTAAGCGTCCGACTTTCACTTAGGTCATGATCTCGTGGTTCGTGGGTTCGAGCCCCACGTCGGGCTCTGTGCTGACTGCCAGCTCGCAGCCTGGAGCCTGTTTCAGAGTCTGTGATTCCCTCTCTCTCTGACCCTCCCCTGCTAACGCTCTCTCTCTCTCCTAGAAATAAATAAAACATTAAAAAAAAAAAAAGAAAATCCCAAAGAGTCTACAATAACACTCCCAGAACTGAAAACTTAGTTTAGCAAGTTTGCAAGATACAAGGTCGATATACAAAAGCCAATTATATTACTCAGTAACAGCAACAAACAATTGGAGTTTGAGATAAATCCCATTTATAATAGCACAGAAAATGAGGTACTTCTGTAATAAAATGCAATAAAATATGTGTAGTATCTTTGCCAAACACTGTAAAAGCTATCAAAGAAGACCTAAATAAATGTAGAGATATATTCTGTTCATGGATCAGAAGTTTTAAAATAGTGAAGTTGTCAGTTACCCTAATTTCATTTGAAGATTCAAAACAATCCAAATAAAATGTATTGCAAACTTCTTTATATATATCAAAACAGTATGGTATGTTGGTAAATGAATTAACACATAGGTCAAAGAAGATAATGTCTGTTCAAGATAGTCATGGAGAAAGATACCTGGGTGGTTTCTGGAATGCTGGTAATATTTGTTTCTGGATACATTTATTGATTCCCTGCTGTTTTTGTAAGATGCAAATTTATTGATATGTATAATTTAATGTATCCACTTTGTTGTATCTATATTATACTTCAATAGAAAGTTTGAAATATCAAATAAAACTAGTCTAAATACTGATTAATACATTTCCTAGGAATATTGTGTTACTTGAGATCATGATTGATTTACTTAGGGGCACCTGGCTGGCTCAGTCACTAGAGTTTATGACTGTGAATTTTGGGGGTTGTGAGCTCAAGCCCCACATTGGGCATAGAGTTAACTTTCTAAAGAAAAAAAAGTGTTATCTCTTTAACACAGGCATTTCAGCTAATCATATCAGGTAGTATTTATTTATTCACATTTTTTGTGTAATTGAGTATTTTTCCATATGTTTATTTACATATGCATTTTTCTCTTATAATTATGTGTTCAGCTATTCAGAACTATTAATATTGAAGGTATTTTATTCTTGTTACTTTTGACATCAAAATCTTTTTTATTTTTATTTAATTAATTTGTTTATTTACAAATAGTTTATTGTCAAGTTGGTTTCCATATAGCACCCAGTGCTCATCACAACAAGTGCCCTCCTCCATGCCCATCCCCCCTCCCCCCCACACCCATCAGTCCTCAGTTTGTTCTCAGCATTCAAGAGTCTCTCATGGTTTGCCTCTCTCCCTTTCCCCCACCATTTCCCCCCTTCTTCTCCCCCTTGGTCCTCCATTAAGTTCCTCCTAATCCTCCTATATGTGCAAACATATATTTGTCCTTCTCTGCCTGACTTATATCGCTCAGCATAACACCCTCAAGGTCCATCCATGTTGCTACACAAGGGCAGATTTCATTCTTTCTCATTGCCCTGTAGTATTCCATCGTATAGATAAACCACATCTTCTCTATCCATTCGTCCATTTATGGACACTTAGGCTCTTCCCATGTTTTAGCTATCGTTGAGACTGCTGCTATGAACATTGGGGTACATGTGCCCCTAAGCATCAGCATTTCTGAATGCCTTGGGTAAATTCATAGCAATGCTATTGCTGGATCATAGCAGAGTTCTATTGTTAATTTTTTGAGGAACTTCCACACTTTTTTTCAGAGGGGCTGTACCAATTAATATTCCCACCATATGTAGCAGTGTGCCCATTTCTTGACATCCTCGCCAGCATCTAGAGTTCTCTGATTTTCTTATTTTAACCACTCTGACTGGCGTGAGGTGATATCTCAGTGTGGTATTGATTTGTATTTCCCTGATGAGGAGGGATGCTGAGCATCGTTTCATGTGTCTGTTGGCCATCTGGATGTCCTCTTTGGAGAAGTGTCTGTTCTTATCTTCTGCCCATTTCTTTACTGGGTTGTTTGTTTTTTGGGTGTGGAGTTTGGTGAGTTCCTTATAGATTTTGGGTATTAACCCTTTATCTGATATGTCATTTGCAACTATCTTTTCCCATTCCGTAGGTTGCCTATTAGGTTTGTGGATTGTTTCCTTTGCCTTGCAGAAGCTTTTAATCTTGCTGCGGTCCCAATCGTTTATTTTTGCTCTTGATTCCCTTGCTTTTTTGGATATGTCAAGTAAGAAGTTGCTGCGGTGGAGGTCAAGGAAGTTGTTTCCTCTTTTCTCCTCTAGGGTTTTGATGGTTTCCTGTCTCACGTTCAGGTTCTTTATCCATTTTGAGTTTTTTTGTGAATGGTGTGAGAAAATGATCTAGTTTCAATCTTCTGCATGTTGCTGTCCAGTTCTACCAACACCATTTGTTAAAGAGGCTGTCTTTTTCCATTGGATATTCTTTCCTGCTTTGTCAGCAAAGATATATATATATCTTTGGGTTGTATAACTTTGGGTCCAGGTCTGACTTCTCAGTTCTATTCCATTGGTCTATGTCTCTATTTTTGTGCCAATACCATACTGTCTTGATGATGACAGCTTTGTAGTAGAGGCTAAAGTCTGGGATGGTGATACCTCCCGTTTTGGTTTTCTTCTTCAATATTACTTTGGCTATTCGGGGTCTTTTGTGGTTCCATACAAATTTTTGGATAGTTTGTTCTAGTTTTGAGAAGTATGCTGGTGCAATTTTGATTGGAATTGCATTGAATGTGTAGATTGCTTTGGGTAGTCATGACATTTTAACTATATTTATTCTTCCTACCCATGAACATGGAATGTTTTTCCATTTCTTTGTGTCTTCAATTTCCTTCATAAGTTTTCTATAGTTTTCATCATACAGATCTCTTGTATCCTTACTTAGATTTATTCCTAGGTATTTAATGGTTTTTTGTGCAGTTGTGAATGGGATCAGCTTCTTGATTTCTCCTTCTGTTGCTTCATTGTTGGTGTATAAGAATGCAACCAATTTCTGTATGTTGATTTAGTACCCTGCAACTTTGCTGAATTCTTGGATCAGTTCTAGTAGGCTTCTGGTGGAGTCTGTCGGGTTTTCTATGTAGAGTATCATGTCGTCTGCGAAGAGTGAAAGTTTGACTTCCTCTTTGCCAATTCTGATGCCTTTTATTCCTTTTGTTGTCTGATAGCTGATGCTAGGACTTCGAGCACTATGTTAAACAACAGTGGTGAGAGTGGACATCCCTGTCGCGTTCCTGATCTCAGGGGGAAAGCTCTCAGTTTTTCCCCGTTGAGGATGATGTTAGCTGAAGGCTTCTCATAGATGGCTTTTATGATGTTTAAGTAGGTTCCTTTAATCTCAAGTTTCTCTAGAGTCTTTATTAAGAAGGGATGCTGTATTTTGTCAAATGCTTTTTCTGCATCTATCAACAGGATCATATGGTTTTTATCTTTTTTTTTGTTGATGTGATGTATCACATTGATTGATTTGCAAATGTTGAACCAGCCCTGTAACCCAGGATTGAATCCCACTTGATCTTGGCAGTTCTTTCTTTTTATGTGCTGTTGGATTCGATTTGCAAGGATCTTGTTGAGGATTTTTGCATCTGTATTCATGAAGGATATTGGCCTGTAGTTCTCTTTTTTTTGCTGGATCTCTGTCTCGCTTGGGAATCAGAGTGATGTTGGCTTCATAAAATGAGTCTGGGAGTTTTCCTTCGATATCTATTTTTTGGAATAGCTTGAGAAGAATTGGTATTAATTCTGTTTGAAACGTCTGGTAGAATTCCTTAGGGAAGCCATCTGGCCCAGGGCTCTTATTTGTTAGGAGATTTTGATAACTGAATCGATTTCTTCACTAGTTATGGGTCTGTTTAGATTTTCTGTCTCTTCCCATGTGAAATTTGGTAGTGAGTGTGTGTTTAGGAATTTGTCCATTTCTTCTAAGTTGTCCAGTTTGTTATCCTATAATTTTTCATAGTATTTCCTGATAACTGCTTGTATTTCTGAGGGGTTAGTGGTAATAAGTCCATTATTATTCATGATTTTGTCTATTTGGGTCCTCCTCTTTTCTTTTTGAGAAGCCTGGCTAGAGGATTGTCAATTTTGTTTATTTTATCAAGAAACCAAGTGTAGGTTTCATTGATCTGGTCAATTGTTTCTTTGGTCTCTATATTGTTTATTTCTGCACTGATTTTTACTATTTCTCTTCTTCTACTGGGCTTAGAGCCTTCTTCTTGCTCTGTCTCTATTTCCTTTTGGTGAGCTGTTAGATTTTGGGCTTGCACTTTTTCTAATCTCTTGAAATAGGCCTGGAGTGCAATGTGCTTTCCTCTTGAGACTGCCTTTGCCGCATCCCATAGATTTTGGATTGTTGTGTTTTCATTTTCATTTGTTTCCATATATTTTTAAATTTCTTCCCTAATTGCTTGATTGGCCCATTCATTCTATAGTAGGGTGTTCTTTAACCTCCATGTTTTTGGAGGTTTTCCAGACTTCTTCCTGGGATTGATTTCAAGTTTCAAAGCATTATGATCTGAGAGTGTGCCTGGTATGATCTCAATTCTTTTATATTTATTGAGGGCTGCTTTATGTCCCAGTATGTGATCTATCTTGGAGAATGTGCCATGCACACTTGAGAAGAAAGTAAATTCCCTGGCCTCAGGATGTAGAGTTCTAAATATATCTGTTCAGATCCATCTGTTCCAATGTGTCTTTCAATTCCATTATTTCTTTAGTGATTTTCTGTCTGGTTGGCATATCCATTGCTGTAAGCAGAGTATTAAAGTCCCCTGCTATTGGCACATTCTTATGTATAAGCTTGTTTCTGTTTGTGATTGTTTTTAAATATTTAGGGGCTCCCATATTTGGTGCATAGAAATTTATGATTGCTAGTTTTTCCTGATGGATAGACCCTGTAATTATTATGTAATGCCCTTCTTCATCTCTTGTTATTGTTTTTAATTTAAAATCCAGTTTGTGGGTTGCTTGGATGGCTTAGTCGGTTAAGCGTCCGACTTTCGCTTAGGTCATGATCTCACGGTTCATGGGTTCGAGTCCCGCGTCGGGCTCTGTGCTGACTACCAGCTCAGAGCCTGGAGCCTATTTCAGAGTCTGTGTCTCCCTCTCTCTCTGACCCTCGCCTGCTCACGTTGTCTCTCTCTCTCTTTCCTAGAAATAAATAAAACATTGAAAAAAGTTTAAAAAATAAAATCCAGTTTGTCTGATAGAAGTATAGCTACTCCAGCTTTCCTTTGATTTCCAGTAGCATGATATATTTTTCTCCATGCCCTTACTTTTAATCTGAAGGTATTTTCCAGTCTAAGATGAGTTTCTTGTAGACCGCATATAGATGGATTTAGTTTTTTTATCCTTTCTGCTACCCTATGTCTTTTGATTGGAGCATTCAGCCATTTACATTCAGTGTTATTATTGAAATATGTGGGTTTAGAGTCTTTGTGTCCTTTTTGGAATTCATGTTTGTGGTGCTGTTTCTGGTATCCTTGTTCCTTGCCACATTTCCTTCAGAGCATCCCCCTCAGGATTTCTTGTAGGGCTGGCTTAGTGGTGACAAATTCTTTCAATTTCCGTTTATTTGAAAAGACTTTTATCTCTCCTATTTTGAATGACAAGCTTGTTGGATAGAGGATTCTTGGTTGCATATTTTTTCTGTTCACCACTTTGAAGATCTCCTGCCATTCCTTTCTGGCCTTCCGCGTTTCTGTAGATAGGTCTGTCACCACTCTGATAGGTTACCCTTTGTTTTAGGGCNCATTTGTTAAAGAGGCTGTCTTTTTCCATTGGATATTCTTTCCTGCTTTGTCAGCAAAGATATATATATATCTTTGGGTTGTATAACTTTGGGTCCAGGTCTGACTTCTCAGTTCTATTCCATTGGTCTATGTCTCTATTTTTGTGCCAATACCATACTGTCTTGATGATGACAGCTTTGTAGTAGAGGCTAAAGTCTGGGATGGTGATACCTCCCGTTTTGGTTTTCTTCTTCAATATTACTTTGGCTATTCGGGGTCTTTTGTGGTTCCATACAAATTTTTGGATAGTTTGTTCTAGTTTTGAGAAGTATGCTGGTGCAATTTTGATTGGAATTGCATTGAATGTGTAGATTGCTTTGGGTAGTCATGACATTTTAACTATATTTATTCTTCCTACCCATGAACATGGAATGTTTTTCCATTTCTTTGTGTCTTCAATTTCCTTCATAAGTTTTCTATAGTTTTCATCATACAGATCTCTTGTATCCTTACTTAGATTTATTCCTAGGTATTTAATGGTTTTTTGTGCAGTTGTGAATGGGATCAGCTTCTTGATTTCTCCTTCTGTTGCTTCATTGTTGGTGTATAAGAATGCAACCAATTTCTGTATGTTGATTTAGTACCCTGCAACTTTGCTGAATTCTTGGATCAGTTCTAGTAGGCTTCTGGTGGAGTCTGTCGGGTTTTCTATGTAGAGTATCATGTCGTCTGCGAAGAGTGAAAGTTTGACTTCCTCTTTGCCAATTCTGATGCCTTTTATTCCTTTTGTTGTCTGATAGCTGATGCTAGGACTTCGAGCACTATGTTAAACAACAGTGGTGAGAGTGGACATCCCTGTCGCGTTCCTGATCTCAGGGGGAAAGCTCTCAGTTTTTCCCCGTTGAGGATGATGTTAGCTGAAGGCTTCTCATAGATGGCTTTTATGATGTTTAAGTAGGTTCCTTTAATCTCAAGTTTCTCTAGAGTCTTTATTAAGAAGGGATGCTGTATTTTGTCAAATGCTTTTTCTGCATCTATCAACAGGATCATATGGTTTTTATCTTTTTTTTTGTTGATGTGATGTATCACATTGATTGATTTGCAAATGTTGAACCAGCCCTGTAACCCAGGATTGAATCCCACTTGATCTTGGCAGTTCTTTCTTTTTATGTGCTGTTGGATTCGATTTGCAAGGATCTTGTTGAGGATTTTTGCATCTGTATTCATGAAGGATATTGGCCTGTAGTTCTCTTTTTTTTGCTGGATCTCTGTCTCGCTTGGGAATCAGAGTGATGTTGGCTTCATAAAATGAGTCTGGGAGTTTTCCTTCGATATCTATTTTTTGGAATAGCTTGAGAAGAATTGGTATTAATTCTGTTTGAAACGTCTGGTAGAATTCCTTAGGGAAGCCATCTGGCCCAGGGCTCTTATTTGTTAGGAGATTTTGATAACTGAATCGATTTCTTCACTAGTTATGGGTCTGTTTAGATTTTCTGTCTCTTCCCATGTGAAATTTGGTAGTGAGTGTGTGTTTAGGAATTTGTCCATTTCTTCTAAGTTGTCCAGTTTGTTATCCTATAATTTTTCATAGTATTTCCTGATAACTGCTTGTATTTCTGAGGGGTTAGTGGTAATAAGTCCATTATTATTCATGATTTTGTCTATTTGGGTCCTCCTCTTTTCTTTTTGAGAAGCCTGGCTAGAGGATTGTCAATTTTGTTTATTTTATCAAGAAACCAAGTGTAGGTTTCATTGATCTGGTCAATTGTTTCTTTGGTCTCTATATTGTTTATTTCTGCACTGATTTTTACTATTTCTCTTCTTCTACTGGGCTTAGAGCCTTCTTCTTGCTCTGTCTCTATTTCCTTTTGGTGAGCTGTTAGATTTTGGGCTTGCACTTTTTCTAATCTCTTGAAATAGGCCTGGAGTGCAATGTGCTTTCCTCTTGAGACTGCCTTTGCCGCATCCCATAGATTTTGGATTGTTGTGTTTTCATTTTCATTTGTTTCCATATATTTTTAAATTTCTTCCCTAATTGCTTGATTGGCCCATTCATTCTATAGTAGGGTGTTCTTTAACCTCCATGTTTTTGGAGGTTTTCCAGACTTCTTCCTGTGATTGATTTCAAGTTTCAAAGCATTATGATCTGAGAGTGTGCCTGGTATGATCTCAATTCTTTTATATTTATTGAGGGCTGCTTTATGTCCCAGTATGTGATCTATCTTGGAGAATGTGCCATGCACACTTGAGAAGAAAGTAAATTCCCTGGCCTCAGGATGTAGAGTTCTAAATATATCTGTTCAGATCCATCTGTTCCAATGTGTCTTTCAATTCCATTATTTCTTTAGTGATTTTCTGTCTGGTTGGCATATCCATTGCTGTAAGCAGAGTATTAAAGTCCCCTGCTATTGGCACATTCTTATGTATAAGCTTGTTTCTGTTTGTGATTGTTTTTAAATATTTAGGGGCTCCCATATTTGGTGCATAGAAATTTATGATTGCTAGTTTTTCCTGATGGATAGACCCTGTAATTATTATGTAATGCCCTTCTTCATCTCTTGTTATTGTTTTTAATTTAAAATCCAGTTTGTGGGTTGCTTGGATGGCTTAGTCGGTTAAGCGTCCGACTTTCGCTTAGGTCATGATCTCACGGTTCATGGGTTCGAGTCCCGCGTCGGGCTCTGTGCTGACTACCAGCTCAGAGCCTGGAGCCTATTTCAGAGTCTGTGTCTCCCTCTCTCTCTGACCCTCGCCTGCTCACGTTGTCTCTCTCTCTCTTTCCTAGAAATAAATAAAACATTGAAAAAAGTTTAAAAAATAAAATCCAGTTTGTCTGATAGAAGTATAGCTACTCCAGCTTTCCTTTGATTTCCAGTAGCATGATATATTTTTCTCCATGCCCTTACTTTTAATCTGAAGGTATTTTCCAGTCTAAGATGAGTTTCTTGTAGACCGCATATAGATGGATTTAGTTTTTTTATCCTTTCTGCTACCCTATGTCTTTTGATTGGAGCATTCAGCCATTTACATTCAGTGTTATTATTGAAATATGTGGGTTTAGAGTCTTTGTGTCCTTTTTGGAATTCATGTTTGTGGTGCTGTTTCTGGTATCCTTGTTCCTTGCCACATTTCCTTCAGAGCATCCCCCTCAGGATTTCTTGTAGGGCTGGCTTAGTGGTGACAAATTCTTTCAATTTCCGTTTATTTGAAAAGACTTTTATCTCTCCTATTTTGAATGACAAGCTTGTTGGATAGAGGATTCTTGGTTGCATATTTTTTCTGTTCACCACTTTGAAGATCTCCTGCCATTCCTTTCTGGCCTTCCGCGTTTCTGTAGATAGGTCTGTCACCACTCTGATAGGTTACCCTTTGTTTTAGGGCCTTTTTCTCCCTAGTTGCTTTCAAAATTCTCTCTTTGTTCTTGTATTTTGCCATTTTCACTATAATAAGCCATGCCGATGATCGATTCAAATTACATCTGAGGGGGGGCGCCCGGGTGGCGTAGTTGGTTGAGCGTCCGACTTTCGCTCGGGTCATGATCTCGCGGTTCGTGGGTTCGAGCCCCGCGTCGGGCTCTGTGCTGACTGCCAGCTCAGAGCCTGGAGCCTGTTTCATTCTGTGACTCCCTCTCTCTCTGACCCTCCCCTGCTCACGCTGTCTCTCTCTCTCTCCTAGAAATAAATAAAACATTTTAAAAAAAACATTAAAAAAAAAAAAACAAATTACATCTGAGGGGAGTCCGCTGAGCCTATTGTATTTCAACGTTTACTTCCTTCCCCAGGTTGGGGAAGTTCTCTGCTATAATTTGTTCCAGGACTCCTTCAGCACCTTTCCATCTCTCTTCCTTTTCTGGGATTCCTGTGACATGGATATTGTTGTGTTTGACTGTATTGCTGAGCTCTCAAACTCTTCTTTCGTGTTCCTGGATCATTGTGTCTCTTTTTTTCCAGTTTCCTCTTTTTCTATAATGGTGTCTTCTAAATCACTTATTCTCCTTTCTGCCTCTTCAATCCGTGCATTGGAGGCCTCTAATTTATTATGCATCTCACTTATTGCATTTTTAAATTCATCATGCCTATTTTTATTCTCCATGTTTCTTGTAGCCATAGTTTCTTCAATGTCCCCTATGCTTTTTTCAAGTCCAGCTATTAATTTTATCGTTATTGTTCTAAAATCTTGTTCAGTTATGCTGCTTATATCTGTTTTGAGCAGCTCATTAGCTGTCAATTCTTCTTGGAATTTCTTTGGAGGAGAGCTCTTTTGTTTCGTCATTTTAATTAGCTTTCTGTCTCATGTTAGTTTCAAAGACTTGTTATGCTCTCTGCACCTGTGAGCACTGCTGTATCCAAGAAGGCTCTTTGACAGTCCAGGACCTATCCTTTCGGAGAGTGTTTTTCCAATGGTATCTTTTGGTCTCTCTTATTTAGACCTTGGCTATATTAATTTCCTACTCATAGTGATATTTGGGACTCTCCACCATGTGTACTTTGGCTTGTTTCTTGAGGTAGCCCTGGAGAAGAAAACAGAGAGACACAGGGGGCAGAGGCACACAAACACACAGACAAATCCAACTAACATGCAAACTGAGAAGGAAAACGAAAAAGTTAAGAGAAAAACCGAGGAAGAAGGGCGAATAATAGAGACTAAAACATACATAAAAAGATCAAAAAGAAGAAAAGAAAAAGCACAAAGAAGAAGACCGATGGACAAAGAACGGCTTAAAGCATATAACCAAATTTCCCCGCTAGAGTTGAATTGCCGGGTGTCTGCAGTGCTGGTTGAAGAAGATAGAGAAAGAGAGAGAAGACGGGGGGAGAGGGGAAATGAGGTAAAATTGGAAATAGAATGAATAGGCAGAAGGGATAAGAAGCTTTTTTCAAAGAGCTAAAGGGTGGAATATGGTTGGATAGGTGAGAGAAGGAGGCTGGTGTTATCCAGAGAAAGTATATAGTCTAATTACTCCTGAGAGAAAGAGATGAAAGGTCGGTAATTGTAGAACTTACATCTACAGAATGGACTAAATGTGACTGTTTAAGCAAGCAGGTGAGCAGGTTAATCAGGTTAGTGTTCCAGGGGGGAAAAAAAGGGGGAGGTTGAGGGCAGCTCTCAAGCAGGGATGGGCGTGGTGTGATCCAATGCATCAGGTGGGACTTCTGCCTTGGTGGTTGTGGGGACGAGAGTGGTAGCGCCCCAGTCCCTTCTTGAACCAAGCACTGCACCTCGCTTTTTTGGGTGTGTAAACTCCCTGTGCCGGGAGCGCAGCCAAAGTTGGTTGTGCTCTTTAACCCAGCTCAGGCCTAGTTTCCAAATCCCAGTCCGCGCGCCCCACTGAAATTGCTGTAGACACAACCTCGCAGGTGATCCCCTCGGGGCAATTCCAAGCATCTTGCCTAGCCCTGGGGATGGAGCCAGAATCGCTGCTCCCTTCTCCTGGGTCAGGTTGGCGAGCATGGGAGGGGGTTTTTCCTGGGGGGCGTGCCGGGCCCTCTGGAGAGAGGGAAACCAGGTCCCTCTGTGTCTTGTCACCCGAAACCCGAACTTGCCTGCAAATCTCCCAGTTTTTAAGCTCTTCGTCTTCCCTCTACAGTTCCAGCCAGCCAGGAGCCCGGAGGCCCAGTACGTGCACGCAGTTTCTCCAGGAGTCCAGCCAGCCAGAAGCACAATGACGAGGTAGGCGCACAGCTCCTCTAAGGGTCCAGCCCGCGAGGAGCACAAAGAAATGGTCTGCGCGCACCCCTACCTGGACAAGTTGTCACACGGGGACCTGCCGTGCAGGGATTTGGTGCGCAGAGTCCTTCTATTCCCTGAGTGGAGGTTTTTCTGTTTCCCAGCGACAGGGACAGTGTCTTGAGCAGTTTCAGACTCTCTCTTTTTCCCCTCTCACTCCCCACAGAGGGGGATCATCCTCGTCCCTGGAGTCTCCAATCCTGGCCCAATTTTATCTTTCCAGTTCGCACTCATGTTAGAGGGCTTTCTCAGTGGATTCTGCGTCCTTTTTCTCCCAATCTCTTGGGTTCTGTAAGGTTTCCTACGGCTTCAGATCTTTTCCGTGTGAGATATGGGGGCGAGTGCAATGTACGGAGCTCCCTACTTCACTGCCATCTTGCTCCACAACCAAAATCTTTTTTAACTTATTATATAGTAATTTTTTTTCTTCTACATGTGTGGGTTTTTGTATTGATGATCAAAATCAGTATACAGAACTGTTGTATATTTGTACTTTACCTCCCCAATATTTCCTTACCTCTTTACAGTCATATCCTAGACATGGTAGTCACTAATTTATTTTCTCTATTCCTATGGTTTTGTCCTTTCAGGATGTTAGATAAATTAAATCATACAGTATGTAACTCTTAGGCTATTTCACTAAGCATCATTGCATTGAGTTACATTGAGGTTATAGCTTGAATGAATAGTCTCTTTTTTATTGCAGGATAGTATTCCATTCTGTGGATGCACCACCATTTATTTATGCATTCATCCATTGAATGGCATTTGTGTTGTTTCCAGTTTTTGGCTCTTATGAATAAAACTGCTATGAACATTCATCTATAGGTTTCTCTGCAGACCTAAGATTTTCCATAGCAGGAATCAGCAAAATTTTTCTTAAAGTGTCACATAATATACTTTTTAGATTTCAGAGCCATATAGTTTCTGTCACAGAATATGCATCTCGGTTACTGTAGCTTAAATTAATGAATGTGGCTGTGTTCCCATGAAGCTTATAAAATTGGCCTTTGGCCATTGGGACATATTTTTTCTGATACTTGCTATACAGTAAATATTCATTTAATTAAGTTTTGCTATATTGTGTGGTGAGTGTATGTTTAATTTAAAAGAAACTGCCTGTGGGGCACCTGGGTGGCTCATTCAGTTGAGCCTCCAACTTCGGTTCAGGTCATGATCTCACGGTTCATGGGTTCGAGCCCCGCGTTGGGCTCTGTGCTGACAGCCAGCTCAGATCTTGGAGCCGGTTTCAGATTCTGTGTCTCCCTCTCTCTATGACCCTCCCCTGCTCATGCAGTCTCTCTCTCTCAAAGATAAATAAAACATTATTTTTTTTTAAATAAATAAACTGCCTAAATATTTCCCCAAGTTTTGGGATCATTTTATATTCCTGAAAGAAATGCATAGGACATCCTGTTACTCTGCATCCTTATGAGTACTTGGTATAGTCAGTATGTTTTACTTTAGCCATTTAAAATTTTTAATGTTTATTTATTTTTGAGAGAGAGAGAGAGCAAGTAGGTGAGGCAGATATAGGGGGAGAGAGAAGCAGGCTGTGCTGATGGCTCAGATCCTGATGTGGGACTCAAATCCATGAACTGTGAGATCACGACCTGAGTGGAAGTCAGATGCTTACTTGACTCAGTCACCCAGGCAACCCTTACTTTAGCCATTTTTAAAAGTGTGTGCATAACCCAACCAGAAAATTAACAAGAAAACAATGACATTTAATAACACACTAGACCAGATGTACTTAACAGATATATTTGGAACATTTTATCCTAAAACAGATGCTTACACATTCTTTTCAAGTGCAGGTGGAACATTCTCCAGTATAGATCACATACTAGGTCACAAATCAGCCCTCAACCAATACAAAAAGATCAAGATCATTCTGTGCATATTTATAGACCACAACGTTATGAAACTGGAAGTCAACCACAAGAAAAAAAAGTTTTTAAGACCACAAAGACATAGAGGTTAGGGGCTATTTGCTCCGACACCTAAGTGTCTAACTTTTGATTTTGGCTCAGGTCATGATCTCGTGTTTTTTGGGATCAAGCCCTGTGTTTGGCTCTGTGCTGACAGTGTGGAGACTGCTTGGGATTCTGTTTCTTCCCTATGCCCCCCCCATCTTTCAAAATAAATAACTAACATTTTAAAAAGAGCATCCTACTAAAGAATGAATGGGTCATTCAGGAAATTAAAGAGGTAATAAAAAAGTACATGGAAGCAAATGAAAATGAAAACATGGCAGTCCAAAATCTTTGGGATATAGCAAAGACAGTCCTAAAAGAAAAGTATATTGTAATATAGGCTTACTTCAAGAAGCAAGAAGTGTCAAATACCCAACCTAACTTTACACCTAAAGGAGCTAGAAAAGGAACAGCAAATAAACCTTAAAGCCATCAGAAGAAGGGAAATAATAAAGATTAGAGCAGAAATAGAAGATATAGAAACAAAGAAACTAAGAAGCAAACAAACTCCCCCCCCAGTGGATTTAAATATGAGACTGTAAAGCATGAAAATCAAGAGGAGAACATAGACACCAACCTCTTTGACCTCAGCCATAGCAACTTCTTACTAGACACATCACTGGAGGCAATGGAGACAACAGCAAAAATAAACTTTTGAGACTTCATCAGGATTAAAATCTCCTACACAGTGAAGGAAAAAATCAACAAAACTAAAATGCAGCTTACAGAATGAAACAAGACATTTGCAAATAACCTATCTAATAAAGGCTAATATCCAAAATCTCTAATGTGCTTCTCAAACTCAGAACCTAAAACAAATAATCCAGTTAAGAAATGGCCAGAATAACACCCTCAAGGTCCATCCATGTTGCTACACATGGCCAGATTTCATTGTTTCTCATTGCCATGTAGTATCCCATGGTATAGATAAACCACATCTTCTTGATCCATTCGTCTGTTGATGGACACTTAGGCTCTTTCCATGTTTTAGCTATTGTGGAGAGTGCTGCTATGAACATTGGGGTACATGTGCTGAGCGAAATAAGTCAAGCAGAGAAGGACAAATACCATATGTTTGCACGTATAGGAGGATTAGGAGGAACTTGACGGAGGACCAAGGGGGAGAAGAAGGGCGGAAATGGTGGGGGAAAGGGAGAGAGGCAAACCATGAGAGACTCTTGAATGCTGACAAAAACTGAGGACTGATGGATGTGGGGGGGAGAGGGGGATGGGCATGAAGGAGGGCACTTTGGGGATGAGCACTGAGTGTTATGTAAAAACTAATTTGACAATAAACTATTTGTAAAAAAATAAAAATAAAAATAAAAATGCACACACACACACACACAAAAAAGAAATGGCCAGAATACATGAATAGACATTTTTCCAAAGAAGACATCCAGATGACTAAAAGACACATGAACAGATGCTCATCAAGGAAATACAAATCAAAACCACAATGTGATGCCACCACAAACATGTCAACCCAGCTAAAATTACCCACGCAAGAAACCACAGATATTGCTGAGTATGAGGAAAAATGGGAAGCCTTTTGTGGGAATGGAAACTGGTGCAGTTACTTGAAAACGTGGAGGTTTCTCAAAAAGTTAAAATAGAATCACCTTACATGCCAGCAATTGCATTACTAGTTAGTTACCCAACGGACACAAAAATACTTATTCAACAGATTACATACATCCTGATGTTAATAGCAGCATTTTCAAAAATAGCCAAACTATGGGAAAAGTCTAAATGCATTTTGACTGATGAATGGATGTGTGTGTGTGTGTGTGTGTGTGTGTAATAGAATATTACTGTTCCATCAAAAAGAATTAAAACTTACCAATTGCAAAAATGTGGATGGAGGGGCGCCTGGGTGGCTTAGGCGGTTAAGCTTTCACTTAAGTCATGATCTCGTGGTTCGTGGGTTTGAGCCCCACGTTGGGCTCTGTGCTGACTGCCAGCTCAGAGCCTGGAGCCTGTTTCAATCTGTGACTCCCTCTCTCTCTTATCCTCCCCTGCTCATGCTGTCTCTCTCTCTCTCTCCTAGAAATAAATAAAACATTAAAAAAATTTTAAAAAAATGTGGATGGAAATATGGTGTATCATGAAAATGAAATAAGTGAGAGAAAGACAGATATCACAGGATTTCATTCATATGTGGAATTTAAGAAACAAAGCAGATGAACATTTGGGAGGTGGGGAGAAGAAAAGAGAGAGAGAAAGAAATCATAAGAGACTCTTAAAGACAGAAAACAAACAGAGTGGGCACTGAGCCTCTCAGGCACCCCCATTTTAAGTTAATTTTTATATATGGTGTGAGTATTAGTTTCAGGCTTTGTTTTGCTTTGTTTTTAGTGTTGTTGTATGACAATTGTTCTAACACCATTTGTTTATACATTGAATTCTTCTTGGATATTTGTGGAAAACCAAATAGATATTTTTATGTGGATGCGTTTCTATTTTTTTCTTTTATACATTATTGTCAAGTTGGTTTCCATATGACACTCAGAGCTCATCCCAACAAGTGCCCTCCTCCATGCCCATCGCCCCTTCTCTGGTCCCCCACCCCCATCAGCCCTCAGTTTGTTCTCACTATTCAAGAGTCTCTCATGGTTTGCCTCCCTCCTTCTCCCCAACTATTGTTCCCCAACCCCTCCCCCATGGTCCTCTGTTAAGTTTCTCCTGTTCCACTTATAAGTGAAAACATATGGTATCTGTCTTTCTCAGCCTGACTTACTTCGCTCAGCATAACACCCTCCAGTTCTATCCAGGTTGCTACAAATGGCCAGATTTCATTCTTTCTCATTGCCATGTAGTATTCCGTTGGATAGATAAACCACATCTTCATGATCCATTCGTCGGTTGATGGACACTTAGGCTCTTTCCATGATTTGGCTATTGTTGAGAGTGCTGCTATGAACATTGGGGTACATGTGCCCCTATGCTTCAGCACTCCTGTATTCCTTGGATAAATTCCTAGCAGCGCTATTCCTGGGTCATAGGGGAGTTCTATTGTTAACTTTCTGAGGAACCTCCACATTGTTTTCCAGAGGGGCTGCACCATGTTACATTCCCACCAACAGTGTATGAGGGTGCCCGTTTCTCCGCATCCTCACAAGCATCTAGAGTCCTCTGATTTGCTCATTTTAGCCACTCTCACTGGCGTGAGGTGGTAACTCAGTGTGGTTTTGATTTGTATTTCTCTGATGAGGAAGGATGCTGAGCATCGTTTCATGTGTCTGTTGGCCATCTGGATGTCCTCTTTGCAGAAGTGTCTTTTCATGTCTTCTGCCCATTTCCTCACTGGATTGTTTGTTTTTCAGGTGTGGAGTTTGGTGAGTTCCTCATAGATTTTGGAAACTAGCCCTTTATCCGCTATGTCATTTGCAACTATCTTCCCATTCCAACAGTTGCCTATTAGTTTTATTGATTGCTTTATTTGCCATGCAGAAGTTTTCTTTCTTGATGAGGTCCTAATAGTTCATTTTCTTCTCTTGATTCTCTAGCCTTTGTGGATATGTTGAGTAAGAAATTGCTGTGGTTGAGTTCAGGTGGTTGTTTTCTGCTTTCTCCTCTAGGGTTTTGATGGTTTCCTGTCTCACATTCAGGTCCTTCATCCACTTTGAGTTTATTTTTATGTATGGTGTAAGAAAGTGATCTAGTTTCATTCCTTTGCACATTGCTGTCCGGTTTTTCAAGAACCATCTGTTAAGGAGGCTGTCTTTTTTCCATTGGATACTTTTTCCTGCTTTGTCAAAGATTAATTGGCCATCCATTTGTGGGTCTAATTCTAGGGACCACTGGCCTCTGTGTCTGTTTTTGTGCCAATTCCATACTATCTTGATGATTACAGCTTTGTAGTAGAGGATAAAGTTTGGGATTGTGATGACTCCTGTTTTGGTTTTCTTCTTCAACATTACTTTGGCTATTCGGAGTCTTTTGTGCTTCCATACAAATTTGAGGATAGTTAGTTCTAGCTTTGAGAAGAATGCTGGTGCAGTTTTGATTGGGATTGCATTGAATCTGTAGATTGCTTTGGGTAGAATTGACATGTTAACAATACTTATTCTTCTGATCCATGAGCATGGGATGTTTTTCCATTTCTTTGTGTTTTCTTCAATTTCCCGTCAAAAATTTGCTATTGTTTTCATCTTACAGATCTCATATATCTTTGTTTAGGTTTATTCCTAGGTATTTTATGGGTTTGTGTGTGTGTGTGTGTGCAATTGTGAATCCGATCAGTTTCTTGATTTCTCTTTCTGTTGCTTCATTATTGGTGTATGAAAATGCAACTGATTTCTGTACGTTTATTTTGTAATCTGTGACTTTGCTGAATTCATGGATCAGGTCAAGTAGGCTTCTGGTGGAGTCTGTTGGGTTTTCCATGTAGGGTATCATATAATATGGAAAAGTGAAATTTTGAGTACTTCTTTGCCAATTTGGATACCTTTTGTTTCATTTTGTTGTCTGATTGCTGATGCTAAGACTTCCAGCACTGTGTTAAACAACAGTGGAAAGAGTGGACATCCCTGTCGTATTGCTGATCTCAGGGAAAAAGCTCTCAGTTTTTCCCCATTGAGGGTGATATTAGCTGTGGCCTTCTCATAAATGGCTTTTATGATGTTTAAGTAAGTTCCTTCTATCACGACTTTCTGGAGGGTCTTTATTAAGAAGGGATGCTGTCTTTTCTCAAATCCTTTTTATGCATTTATTGACAGAATCATGTGTTTTTTTTATCTTTATGATTGTTTATGCAATGTATCACATTGATTGATTTGCGAATATTGAACCAGCCCTATAACCCTGGAATGAATCCCACTTGAATATGGTGGATAGTTCTTTTTATGTGCTGTTGAATTCAATTTACTAGTATCTTGTTGAGGATTTTTGTAACCATATTCATCACGGCTATTGGCCTATAGTTCTCTTTTTTTGCTGGGTCTCTGTGTGGTTTGGTAATCAAAGACATGCTGCCTTGGTAGAATAAGTCCGGAAGTTTTCCTTCCACTTCTAATTTTTGGAGTAGCTTGAGAAGAATAGGTATGAGCTCTGATTTAAATGTCTGGTAGAATTCCCCAGGGAAGCCATCTAGCCTAGGGATCTTATTTGTTGGAAGATTATTGAACACTGATCCAATTTCTTCACTAGTTATGGGTCTGTTCATAAGAACAAAGGATGCACATGAGCAGGGAACAGGCAGAGAGAGGGAGAGAGAGAATATGAAGTATGCTTTCAGTATGAGAAGTTGGCAATGGAAAGGATCTAAGAGTTCCACTGGCTCAGAGGCATGGCTATGCATGGGCAAAGGCTGCTGAAGGATGACAGGCCATCGAATTACCCCAGCGAGCTCCCCAAACATCCTGTTCTGTGTGCTGGCATCCCAATGTATGCTTGTATCCATAATGACAAAATCAACAACATTGCTTGAAAATGCTAAACAAAATGAATGAAAACTCATTATAGTATTATTGAAATTGAGATCCATCATGTTGTAGCCACCACTGAGGCTAAGCTTGAGAGAGATTCTTCCTTTGGTCATATTGTGGAAATTCCTACCCCAGATAGTGCCTTAGCACAGGAGAGACTAGTAGGGGCTAAGTGTCTGAAAACCCAAACCCTTTATTGGAAGTGTGTCCAAAAATCACAGGTACTAAGATAAAAAAATGAAGTTAAAGTTTCAGTGGCTAGTTAAAAAAAAAGCCCCAAAATTTCAATGGTATGGATATGATAAAGGGATGAGGAGACGATAGCGGGTATTCTGGCACAGTATAGCCCCAGACAGCACTGTTGGCGAGAACAACCTCCCCCGATAAACACCCATTCCTAGCAATCAAACACTATACCACAACACAGTCAGGAACACGCTCTTACTCCTGCCGTCACTTACAGGATGAGCATGCTGCCAATACGCATGGCAGAACGAAAACACAGAGGGACTCGACAGGCAGACGCAGGGGCTCTTCCCGCCGTGGCCAGCGATTCCCAACGTGGCCAGCAGGGACCAGGTCACGTGTCTCACATGTCCGTGCGATTGCACCACCCTCCTCAAGAGAAAGGGTCACCGCAGGCGCGCCGTCGGCCACGAGGTGAAGGACTCCCTGTGCGACAAGGGACAGAGACCGACGGGAACACCAGAGACCATTCGGGTTCCCATCGTGAAGGAAACGCATCGCCCTGTCGGGGTGGCTCCCGCCGGGGGCTGCATTCCTTCGAGTCCTCGGTGAGGGACATGAAGGTGACCAAGGGACGTGGGAAAGGGCCTCAACCCCCGCCGCGGGCTGCATCCTTGCGGAGGCCTCTCGGCGCTGGTGACGGCCCGAGCTGGCGCACCCGGCCACTCCGGCGGGCCCCTCGCCCTCGGGCGCAGGGGTCTGACCTCCTCCCCACTGCCCCCCGACCAGGCTGGGCCGGAAAAGCCTGCGGCGTGGCCTGCCAGC
>NW_024081803.1:486968-530744 GCF_003009895.1 Hyaena hyaena | reverse complement strand
GATTTTATCTTCCCCGGTTCGCACTCACGTTAGAAGGCTCTCTCAGTGGATTCTGCGTCTTTTTTCTCCCAATCTCTCAGGTTTTGTAAGGTTTCCAATGTCTTCAGATCTTTTCTGTGTGATGTATGGGCACAGTCTGCGTTTTTAAAAGATCCCCAAGCGATTCTCATGCACATCAGGAGTTTGGAAAAGGGCTCTAAGGAAGGTCTCCTCCAACATTAAGAATCTATGACCTCATGAAATAGGTCTAATTTTGTTTTACAGACACTTAGAATGCTCCATTTCTTCAACATTTTCTCATATGACATAATACTCATTATGGGTCTTTCTCTGTTGCACTTGAACTCTAAAATCATAATTACAGGGTTTTTAACCTCTCAGGAGAGTTCAGAGATTATGAAGGGCACTATACTCCCCTCACAGTGGAAGGGGCAAAGACCCCTCCAGAAGGTGAAGACATTTGCTCAAGGCCAGGGGACGAGGATGCTGCCCCAGGCACTGGGTCCTTTCTAATACACCACATCATATCACGAGGGTTTTTTTTTTTCTTTTGGTTGGTTTGGGGTTTTTTGTTTGGTTGGTTTTTTTGTTTTGTTTTCCTTAAACCCTGTGACTGTGTCAGGGATCCTGAACTTGCTTTGTGTGGGGCTGGAGGTGGGGATGCTGATGAGTGGAGCAACCCACTGACCTTGCTGCTGCTGGATCCAGGATGGGGTGGGGGAGGGAGAGGCGTGGCTTAAGCTTTTGTTTCTGGAGGACCTGGGCTTGCAGGAGGGTTGATTTATGAGGGACTGAAAGCTGGGTGGTTCTGTTGTGCCTGAATCGCAAGTCCCAGAGACCTCCAAGGAGCGGCACGGCACCGATGCAAATACAAAAGGGTCTTTATTACAAGCTCGAGCAGGGGCTCACCCAGTGTAGCAAGGTGAAGCCAAGAACAGTAGCGAACAGGGTTTTTAAGGAGTAAGGGATGGGAGTGTTATAGTACACATAGCATCATCTCATAAGCACCAATTACAACTGTGCAGCACCACTGGTAACAGCTTTGACCATTCAGTATCTGTGAGGTGTTCATTACTTTTGGTGGGACCCAATCATGACTTTTGAGAATCCTTCGAAAATAACCAATTATGAGGTGAGCTCCAAGGGCCCACGTGGGGTTCAGGCAAGCAGTGAGAGATTGGCTAGTTTGTATCTGCAGTTCCCAGCCTTGACTCAGACCATAGGAATGTTTTTTGATTAGCTGATCTGAGGGCGGTCTGAGGACGGCTTTAGCCTTGATCAGTCTGAGGCTTTTCCTGGGACTGGGACTGGGGCTACGTGCAGCCAGAGGTTGCTCTTAATGGAGGACTTAATTTTTGGCTCTTCAGTTCCTGGCTAACTACCATCAGTTTCCTCTTTTTCTCATGGGAACAGTCTGGTATTAATATCATCAGCCCCCATCTTTTTCCAGCCAAGGGAGAGCAACTTCCAGTGGATGTGAATTTAGGTCGGGGTGGTGGAGAGGCTGAAAACAGCAGAACCGGTCCCCAGCAACCAGGTTGGTCCTGCCTGGGGGCCACTGCCTGGGGGCTTCCAGACTCCAAGACGCCTTTCCAGGCTAATTCTACAGCTTTGCCAAGTAGGTCTTCCTCCTGTCCTTTGGATTAAGTCATCCGAGTAGGTTTCTGTTACCGTAACTTAGATTCTGATAATCAGACTTTCCCTCCATTTTCAGGGTTGTTGAGATTTTGGTTCTCAGATCACAAACCTAAATAATAAGAAATAATATAAATATGCTCTAGTCTATATTGATATAAACAATAAATAAGTGAGGTAGAAGGGACAACTCTTTTTAATAGAATTCCAACTAACAAATATAGAAGAAATGAGGGATATAGACATTCCTCGTAAGAACTCCAGAGCAATAATTGCTGCATGGAAAAATTCTCCCTTCCTCTGCATTTTGTTCTATCCAGGCCCTCAGTGGAATGGATGATACCAACTCACATTGGGTAGCAGAGTCCACTATGTCAACTGATTTCAAATGCTATTCTCATCTGGAAACATCCTCTCAGACACCCAGAAATAATATTTAATCATGGCACCATATGGCCCCATTAACAGATAACATTAACCATCATATAGTGTCCATAGTTTTGCCTTTTCCAGAATGTCATTAGCTGAATCGTATAGTATGTAGCCTTTTCACATTGGTTTCTTTTACATAGTAATACACATTTAAAGTTTCCTCCATGTCTTTTAATAACTCCAAATAATATCCCATTGCTTTTTTAGTACTGAAAAATACTTCATTATCTGGACATACTACAGTTTCAACATTCACCTACTGAAGTAATCTTAGTTGCTTCTAAGCTTTCTCAATTATGAAGAAAACAGCAGTAAATATCCATGTGCAGGTTTTTGTGTGGACATAAGGTTTCAACTCATTTGGGTAAATACAAGAACAACTCCTGGATTGTTTGGTAAGAGTATGTTTAGTTTTGTAAGAAACTCCAAAACTATTTTCCAAAGTGGCTGTACCATTTTGCATTCCTATCAGCTAACAATGAAAGTCTTGGTCTTCACCAGCATCTGGTGTTTGAGATATTCACTGTGCATGTGTGGTGGTATCTTGCTTTAATTTGCAAATCCCTGTTGACATGATTTTGAGCATCCTTCCATATGTTTGCTTGGCATCTGTCTTCTTTGGTGTGATATATGTACAGATCTTTTGTTCACATTTAACTGGGCTGTTCATTTTCTTATCTTTGAGTTTTAAAAGTTTTAAAACATACTTCTTGAATAACAGTCCGTTATCAGATATGTCTTTTGTAAATAATTCCTCCCTTTCTGTGGTTTGTCTTCTCATTCTCATATTCCACTTGTTCATTGATGGTATATAGGAAAATGATTGGCTTTTGTATATTAATCTTGTATCCTTCAGTGTTGCTATAATGACTTATTCCAGTTTTTGGGGTCAATTCTTCCTGATTTTCTACATAGATTTCTACATAGATTATTATGTCAGCTGCAAAGACAGTTTTATATCTTCCTTTTCTATATGTATACCTTTAATTTCATTTCCTGTCTTATTGAATTAACTAGGACTTCCAATATAATGTTGAAAAGTAGTGGTGAGATGATGGGACACTCTTGCTTTGTTTCTGATCTTAGTGGAAAAGTTACCAGGGTTTTTGTTTTGTTTTGTTTTGTTTTTGTGTGTGTGTGTGTTTACCAATAAGTATGTTTACTGTAGGCTTTTTGTGGATGTTATCAAGTTGATATTCTAAGTTTGCTTTGGCTTTTTATAATGAATTGGAGTTGCTTTTGGTCAAAAAGTTGTATTTGGTCAAATACATTTTCTGAATCTATTAACAGGATCATATGATTTTTATTTTTCCTGTGATGTGATGAAATACACTAATTAATTTTTGAATGCTGAAACAAACTTGCATACCCAGAGGATCATGGTGGTGTTCGACTTTATTCTTCCATTACCTTCTTTTTATTGTAATTTTAATCTATTTACATTTAAAATAATTGATAAAAAAGAATTTACTTGTGACATTTTGCTATTTGTTTTCTGTATGTTTTATAGCTTCTTTGTCCCTCATTTCCTTTATCACTGCTATCTTTTGTGTTTATTATTTGTAGTGACTTTAGATTTTCTTCTCATTTCCTCCTCTATAGATACTGTCTTTGTGGTTACTATGAGCCTCATATATAGCACCTAAAGTTATAACCCTCTAAATTGAATTGATATCAACTTAACTGTAAGAGCTTACAAAAACACTGCTCTTATGTAATTCTGTCTTCCACTCTTTATTACTGATGTCACAAATTACATTATACATTGCGTGCTGAATAACATAGATTTATAATTATTTTTTATGTCTTTGTCTTTCAAATCCTGTGAAAAATTAAAGTGGAAATAGAAACCAAAATTACAATAAGATTGGTTTTTATATTTGTCCATATTTTACTTGTGCTGAAGATATTTATTTCTTCTTATGGGTTTCATTATCGATTGCTGTTTCACCTCACTTGAATGACTTTCGTTGGTAGTTTTTGTAGACTAGGTCCAGTGGTAACAAGCTTTTGTTATCTGGGAATATCTTAATTTCTCCCTTATTTTTGAAGGACACTTTTCTGTATATAGAATTCTCAGTTGAGAATATTTTTTTCTTTTAGTATTTTAAATATATCATCTATTGTCTGACCTCTGTGGATTCTAATGAAAGATCAAATTGATAATATTATCAAAGATCCCTTGTACGTGTTGATTCTCTTACTGCTTTCAAGATTTCCTCTGTGACTTTTAGTAGTTTGATTATGTTTCACTGTGGGTCTCTTTGAGTTTATGTCACTTGGAAGTCATTGGGGTTCTTGGATTTTTAAATTCATGTCTTTTTTTCAAATTTGAAAGTTTTTAATCCCTTAATTCTTCAAATAATCTTTCTGCTCCCTTTTCTCTTTTTCTGATTCCCATATATTGGTCCATTTGATGGTGTCCCATCAGTCTCTTAGGCCTGTCCACTGTCTTCATTCTTTTTCTTCCTGCTCCTTAATCATTTTAATTCACCAGTCTTCAAGTTAGCTGATGCTTTCTTTTGCATGAACAAATGATTTGTTGAATCCTGCTAGTGAATGTTTCATTTCACTTGTACTTTCAGCTCAAGAATTTGTCTAGTTCCTTTTTATAATTTCTATCTTTTTATTGATATTTGCAGTATGTTCATACATTTTCCAGATTTTCTTCAGTTCTTTGTCCATGTTTTCCTTTAGGTCCTTAAGCCTACTTAGGGCCGTTGTTTTAACAACTTTTTCTAGTTACTCCAATGTCTAGAAGTTTTTCAGGGAGACTATTTTGTTAAATTTTGTAAAAGTTGTTATTTTGAATGATTCATACAAGTTCCTGTGCTTTTTTTTTTTTTTGCATGTCTTGCGATTTTTTGCTGTTGTTGTTAAAAATTTGACATTATAATGTGATCACTGGAAATTAGATTCTTACCCTTCCCCAGGGTTTGCTGGGGGCTTTTTGCTTTATTATTACTTAAGGTTGTAACAGCCCATTTGTTTCATTACTTTTCCAAACTATTTTTGCAAGAACTGTATTCCTTGTCATATGTGGTCACTGAGGTCTCTGTTCCTTGAGCTCCTGTTAGCTTAATGTTTTGGCAGAGATTTCTTGGAATGCGAGGAGCTTAAAAAAAAAAATTCAAAACTGAAAAACAAAAAATTCCTCTTCCAATCTTTGCATATCAGTTCTGTGTTGTGGCCCTCCTCCTACATTAGTCTTGCACTGAGCCTAGGGATCACTTCTAAGTGAAAACTTAGGATCTTAACACTTTTCTCAACATGCAGCTTCATTTAGGTATGTATACAAGTTCTTTTGAATGTCTTCATTTCCCAAAGAATCTTCCCCAGCTTTTCCTCCCAGGCCTTAAGTATCTTGACTGTTACATATCTTGACTGTATTTTGCCCCAGGTGTTTGCAGGTTGTTAATTCTCCTTACAGTATTTTGGGTCAAAGCCCCACCGCCTTTCAGCCTGAGTTCTGAGAGGTAAAAGAGAGGTGAACACATTCTGTTAGCACTCCAGGTATCCTCTGGACAGGTTACAGGAGACTTAAGCATATTTTTGACTAGAGTCTGCTCTGCTCTCTTCACAACCAGACACCAGGGCCCACAGTGGTTAACACAGGCTGGCACTGTTTCAAGACTGCCACTGTACTGGAGAGGGGGCATTTCATTTATTTCATTATAAAATTTTAAAATAACTCAAATTTTACCATCTTAACCATTTATAAGTGTATAGTTTAGTATTAAGTATATCCACATTGTGAATTTCTACGTGAATATACTTAACAATACTGAATTTTTTCATTTCACAAAACTGAAACTCTATACCATTGAACAGCAACTCCTTATTCCCCCTTCCATCCAGCCTATGGCAACCACCATTCTCTTTTCTGTTTCTACAAATCTGACTGCTTTAGATACCTTATGTAATTGAAATCTTACATTTGATTTTTTATGACAGGCTTATTTGTAAATGAAATGTACTAAAAACAAGTCCCATCCATGATGTAGCATGTGACAGAAACTCCTTTTTAAACACTGAATAATATTCCATTATATGTATATATTTTCTTTATCTGTTTATCCACAGATAGTAGATATTTGGGTTACTTGTCTATTGTGAATATCATTACAATGAATATGGGTGTCCAAATATCTCTTATTTTAGATTCTTTTGGATATATACCCAGAAGTGGGACTGCTGTATATGGTAATTCTATTTTTAATTTTTTGAGGAACTGCTAATACTGTTTTCCATAGTGGCCGTAGCATTTGACATTCCCAGCAAAGAGTCCACAGGGATTTCAGGTTCTCCACACACTAGTTCCCCTCTTTCTAACTAGTATTTTATGGAAAGACACTTTGAGACTATATGCTTTTCCTCACAAATTCACCTGCCAGTTTTAGCACCCACAGATGATGACTACCTAAATCAATTATTACTGTGATGAATACCAAAGTGACTTTTTAATTTTGTCATTCTTCCCCCGTCTCATAGTTGGCAATCCATTCTAACAGAGAGCTTTTCCTTTTTCTTCACTGATTTATTCATATCAATACAAACTGGGTAAACAGAATATATAATATACACTCCTAAATTTTGACAGATACCTCTGAAATATTTACGTAGAAAGGTCATGATGTCTGTAGCTTACCGTGAAATGTTTCAGCAAAATAATAGTAAGAACACACACACTCACACAATACGAAGTGCCAAGTTAAATAAGAAAAATGTTAATTATTCAATCTAGGTGAACAATATTTGGGAGATCACTGTACTGTTTTGCAACTATTTTCGTGGATCTAAATTTTTTCAAAATGTAAGGCCTAGGCATAGCAGTTTTAATTGAGACACTGCCAAAACCTTCACAAATATTTGGAAAAAACTTAGTCAGCCTATAGATTGATTTACCAGCATTTGAGTAGATTCAAATTTTATTACCATTGTCTAAAGACATTTAAACTAGCATCTGTGCAACAGTCCTCTGAGGCAGCCTATAGATTTAATTTACCAGCATTTGAGTATATTCAAATTTTATTACCACTGTCTCAAGATATTTAAACTAGCATCTGTGCAATAGTCCTCTGAGGCAGAGCACACCACACAAATCTTACATACTAAGATAAATGTACCATGTTCAACAAGACTGTTTCATGATTAAGTAAACCAAGCTTGACAAAGCGGCCAACTCATGATGAATGATTCCAGTTTTAGGACATACGTGAACTTATTACACAGGGGACATTACAAATAATATTAAAATGTTACAGAGACTTTAAAAAGTTTAGAATTTTCCCCCAAGACTATATATAGACATGGTTCACATAATAGAAACCTGTACATTACAGCACTTGGAGGTTTTAGCAAAGCATACATTATAGACATATTTGCCATACAGTGCAATTTTGTTGTGTAAGACATGAGTAATAGTGCACTTAAATCCAAGAGTCACATTCAAATATATCAAGAATATAATCCAAATACCTGGCTACTGGTGAAATACATATTCTCTTTTATGTAACTAAATTGTGCAAGTACAACATTTTTAGTATAGATGGTGATAGTTCTATAGGATTCTAATCAACAGAACTCAGGGTGTATTTGTGTAGAATAATTCACATCTCCAAAGATATATGCATTTTAAAAGTGAAACAAATGGTAAATGTCTTGTGCAGAAAGACAAAGGCAGTGTTACACAACTTGCTTTTATTACAAATTACCAACACAGTTAGTCTGTATACTCATACATGGTTAAATAAAACGGTTCTAAAAGTCGGTAAGCTCCGGGAATTATTTTTCAGGACAATGTAGTGTCTACAGTGAGCCCCACTATCTTTCACTAAATTAAGCACAAACTAGTTCTACAATGTAGTTCAAAACTGGGACTTTCTTAAAGGGGAATTTAGTTAAGAAGTTCAAACTTTCTAAAACCTTGTCCTAGAGTTTCATAGGGTCGCTTCTCCCAGCCATTGGTTTCAAAGAAGAAGATGCTGTGGGCACTAGATTATAAAGACTGAGTAATGGTAATTTTATTCAAGAAAAAAAATCAGAAAACTGATCCTGTAAGAAAATTAGCATTTTGTGTCATCTGAGAATAAATATTAATGGAGAAATCAGCCTTTAAATGTTTTTTAAGATGGTGAATTACATAAAAATACTATCTGGTAATAAGTTAGCACATCAGCTCTGGAGAGGGGAAAAGATCTAACCCACATTAAAGAATAATAAATAATCTATATTGTCTTGAGGTATAGCATAAACCTGTATCAGATGTACTGAATGAGTTCATCCTCTGGTAAATTACAAAGCTGCCAGAACAGGGGATCAACTATTCTAAAATCTGCCCAATTTTTTTTTGTCCAGGAAATAACTTTCTGAGAGGGGTGCTCACAATACCCTCTTAGTTTTCACATATTAAATCTGGATATGGGTAAATACCAAAATTCTGCCTCAGGTTGGGATCTGGTAATAAGTAATTTGAAAACCTGGTTAAGACTGACAATTAAAATAGCTAATCCCCAAACCAGATTAACTACAAGAGTTACATCTTTTTTTTTTTTTAATCTTTATTATTTTTGAGAAAGAGAGAGACAGAGCATGAGCAGGGAAGGGGCAGAGAGAGTGGAGACACAGAATGTGAAGGAGGCTCCAGGTTCCAAACTGTCAGCACAGAGTCAGACGCGGGGCTCAAACTCATGAACTGTGAGATCATGACCTGAGCTGAAGTCGGACTGAGCCACCCAGGTGCCCCAAGAGTCACATCTTTTGTTACAGATTTTTTAAAATACAGCAAAATATTCCTTCTATTTTTCGCGTCAAGAGACAACTACTGATCAGATCTTTTCCATGGTATTGATTTTTTTTAAACATTTATTTATTTTTGAGAGACAGACAGAGCATGAGCAGGGGAGGGGCAGAGAGAGAGAGGGAGACACAGGATCTGAAGCAGGCTCCAGGCTCTGTGCTGACCACAGAGCCCGACACGGGGCTCGAACTCACGAGCTATGAGATCATGACCTGAGCCAAAGTCGGCTGCTTAACTGACTGAGCCACCCAGGCGCCCCTTGATTTTTTTATTTAACATAAATACTGAGTGAATCAAAGACTAAAATATCACTAAACTTCATCCTTTAAAACAAAAGCAATGACATATTACCTCTGTAAATCATGATTCACAGTTCAAAGAAAAGCTTTTAATAAACCCATATACGATCTGAAATGATCCCAGTCTGTCTTCAAAAATCACTTTGAAATCTTGCTTAAAGGCCTAATTTTTCTTAGAAGTAAAATCTATTTATAGGTTGTTTTAATCCTGCTAAATTTTATAATTTCTGTTTTTGTTCCCACTTAATAAAACCAGAATTAAAAATTCTGATTAATTACTGAAAGTCTTACCACCCAAAAAGTTTCAAAATCTTAATATAATCAACCCACTATGTTCTTCTGATTTCTACAAAAATTGTTAATTTAAAATCTGAGGATCCTTGTATTGCTGATAGATGACTGTAGCAATCTTTTGTATTTTTAAAATATTCTTTGTAGGACCTTTATTCGCATCCCAAAAACATAAGCCAGGCTTTACTATAAATGAATGCATAAGATGTTTAGTATACATAAACTTGATTATATCTCACTTGATTATTACTGGCTCCTGTGGGGCAATTTGTTTTTTAATTCTGCCACCACTCTCTTTATTAAAGATTTTTTTTTTTTTTAATGTTTTTATCTGACAGAGGGTGAGGAACAGAGAGAGGAGAGAGAGAGAGAGAGTGCGAGTGCAAGCAGGGGAGAGGCAGAGAGAGAGGGAGACAGAATCTGAAGCAGGCTCCAGGCTCTGAGCTGTCAGCACAGAGCCTGACGCAGGGCTCAAATTGGTGAATCATGACCAGGTCATGACCTGAGCCAAAGTGGGACACTTAATCTACTGAGCCACACAGGCACCCCTTCATTAAAGTTTTTAAAGCACGTTTATCAAAGATGATTCTCCAAACTCCAAAACTTGTTAAACTTAAGGTTTAGCAAGTATTTTGACATGAGTATATTCACCATATATATTCTTCTCATCCAAGGGATGAGTAACTTCATAGTATTACTAAAACCTCTCTTTATTTTATCTATTTATTTTTTTAAATGTTTTATTTATTTTTAGGAGAGAGAGAGAGAGACAGCGTGAGCAGGGGAGGGTTAAGAGAGAGAGGGAGTCACAGACCGAAACAGGCTCCAGGTTCTGAGCTTGCTGTCAGCACAGAGCCCGACGCGGGGCTCGAACCCACGAACCGCGAGATCATGACCTAAGCGAAAGTCGGACGCTTAACCGACTAAGCCACCCAGGCGCCCACCTCTCTTTAAATTATATTGATAATGTACTTTTGACACGGTTCTTGAGTTTCGGAAAACCCTAACATTTGCATTATTAGATGTTCACTTTGAAAATGGATACCAAAGTTTGTTTTTATGACCTATAAATGGAACTGAGGTTTACAACCCTTCATTATAAATTAACTAAAATGCAAACTTGTCCAAACAGCTTAAGATTGCTGTTTTAGTAAGAAAAACAAAAAGAAATAGAAACACTATGCTATTATTGGACTCTGGCTCACACATAAAACATTCACCAAGAAGACAGGTATAAATAATGGCATACAATTTCTCCATGACCAAGCCTAATAAAAACTCCCACCCACAGAAGCCCTACGGCCAATCAATATCAACAGTGGCAGTCACTTCTAAAGAATCACTTAAAAAAGAAAATTCTCTAAATGTTTTTCCTTATGGGTCTGTTAGCTGAGAAGAAAAAGGCTCCTTCATATCTACTCTTGACACCAAAATAGGAGAAAACAAAAAGGTCAGCTACATGAACAAATGCAGAGAGCAATTTTGAGGGGTGATAAAAAAGCTAGGATGTTTCCTTTTTTAAAATATTAATATAAACATTTGGTACAACACAGAGATACTAACAGCACAATTTCCTTTGCTCCTTGCCTTAGCCTTTCTGTGAGGGCTTCCACGCCTGGAGACTCATCACTATAGCCAAGAAAATAAGTAGAGAATAAATCTGGGCTTGGAGGAGAAGACAGGCAAATATACTAAAAGAGAGTTCTGATACCCATTGTTTTCCAAGCCTTTTGCTACTAGTCTGAAGGGAAGAAAAAAAAAAAAAAAGGAAGCTTGGGCAACTGGAGATAAAAAGTATTTGCTACTTTCTAAGGCTTCTGAATGTGGTCATAGTTGATGCTAGAGTCAATTTTTTAAAATTATCTTTTTAGCTCAATACACAGCTCTAAAGCAGGGTTCAGTTTTGGTGTGCTTTACACTGAAATGGTTATATACAGATGGGGTGAAAATAGTATTAAACATTATTCTTCAGCTATCCTTTTAATAGAAAACTAAAATTCATAATATTTGTTAAAATGAACAGTGTCACAAAACAGAATGTATATAGAAAGCACTGAACCCACAGACTTTTAGAGTAGCAGGCATAAACTAGCATAGCATAAATACAGTCATAACATTAAAACATTTCAATCTGTTTCTGAAGTTTAAAACATAGCTTTGTCATGTTCATAAACTCACCGCCATTTCAATTATATTTGCCCAACAATAATGGACAAATCAGCAGAGTCCAGATAAATGTTCAAAAGGCTCAAGCCAACATGAAAGTTTTAAGCTTAGTTATTAGTGAACTCTCAGAACACTTAAAAATAAAACACAATAAACTGAACACACATACATACATAAACCAGTGCAATAAGAACTTCAGACAAGGGCAGTGCATCTCTGGTTTAAGGAAACCATATTTGTAGCTTAATTATAACAAATTAACATCTACCCTAAACGACAGTTTAATATGATATCCAGCATTTGATATGCACTTTATTATGTATGCTCAAAAACCTGAAAAACCAATTCAACAGTAACTATACCATATCAGTAACAAATTCCTACCTTGTTTCTATATTGCACATAAACTTTAAGGACTACTGTTAAAATTTACTTCTTAATGTAAATATCACAGGATTAAACCTACACTCCTTGTAAAAATAATTTACCTTGAATAAATATTCAGATTTTCCTTTCTTGGTAAACCAGAATGAGAATGAATTCAGCTTTCTTAATCCAAAGCTATTTTCAAGAGAAGGGCAAAGGTACTGGAAACGGCATGTTAATCACAAAATTTGTGGTTTTTCAACCATTTCAGTTTTGAAAAATATTTCTACATTTGGAGTGTTTAAAAGTCTAATCTTTTAAAAAATGAACAAATATTTCCTAAAGAGATTAATCATATCCTTGACTGGTCTGGAGCACTGTCTGGAAAGTAGACACAGGAAGAATTTTATGATTAAATGGCATATAACACAAATGGCATTAAATAGGTCACCTGTTTCACATAAAATAAATGACTAGCACCTCCTTTCTGCTCCCAAAGTAAAGAAGCCTAACAGGCCACGTGAAACATGAGTAATTACAGTATGTTTCATTCATAAAGTATTGAGAAATCCACTACATTAGAGGGTTCTCACATCTAAAGCCTTAAGTTCAAGGCTACTGTGTAAAAGTGAACTGAAGGGCCGAAGGAAAGAGAGGTGGATACAGGTCCAGGAAGGTCCTTTCATTGGCTGTGGGGAGATCTTTCATGGACTCTCCTGCATCTCATCCTCAGTTTCCAGTTCTGCCAACTGCCTCCTAAGGATATTTACTTTTGCTTGTAATTCCTTGTTATATTCAATGATGTTAACCATTTCTTCATATGCTTCATCCAAATACTTGGAGGATCTGTTCCAACGTAGGAAAATACCTGTTGAATTCAGGAAAGGAACACAGAAGGGAAAAAGATACATACAGTGAGTTAACACTGACATTATTCCATGCATTATACATTCTTTTCTCTTTCCTTTTCTTCTTCTTCTTTTTTTTTTTTTTACAGTTCACATCTGTTTTATTATACTTTGAAATAAGCAGGAATATTAAAGTACTGAGAGAGTGTAATTAAACACGCTATTTAAAATGTCACTATTTCTATGTACATAATCATTCATTCTTCAACCACCCCACCCATAAAATTATAAAGTGGATTACAATATTATTTTCTGATATATTTAGGGAAAAAACCTGATAATTTACAATGCCATAAACTTCCCAGTTTTACAACATAAAATTTTTTGTTAAATTATAGAACTTTACTCAGACCTGTAGGACCTCATCCATGTCTAAAATCACTTTCACTGGAAAAATGACAGTTATACTAACAGCAGAATTATACACACTGTTATTTAAAAACCTAAACTTCATAACAAATAAAAGCTCAGGATCAGATGGCTTAACAGGTGGGTGGATTCTACCAAACATTTAAAGAAGTGTTAATACTTATTTTTCTCAAACCATTCTAAAAAATTGAAGAGGAAGGAATGCTTCCAAACTCATTCTATGAGGACAGCATTACCCTTGATTCCAAATTCAAACAAACACAATACAAAAAAAGAAAATTATAGATCAATAACCCTGATGAACATAGATGCAAAAATCCTGAATGAAATTTTTGCAAACTGAGTTCAACAATACACTAAAAGCATCCTATGCCACAATCAAGTGGGATTTATTCCAGGGACACTAGGGTAGTACAATATCCACAAATCAATCAACACAATGTGGCACATTAACAAAAAGAATAAAAATAATGATCATCTCAACAGATGCAGACAAAGCATTTTATTAAATTCAACATCTACTTACGAAAACTCACAACAAAACAGATATAGAGGCCAAAAATGACAAATCAACAGGCAACATCATATAAAACAGGGAAACACTGAAAGCAAAGCTTTTCCTCTAGATCACAGACAAGGAGGCCTAGTCTTACCACTTCAACACAATATTGGAGATCCTAGCCAGAGAAATCAGACAAGAAAAAGAAAGAAAAGGCTTCCAGTAGGAAAAGAAGTAGTAAAACTGTCACTATTTGCAGATGACATGATACTATATACAAAACCCTAAAGACTCCACCAAAAAACTATTAAAACTAATAAATTCAGTAAAGTTAAAGGATATAAAGTGAATACACATAAATCTGTATTTTTATATACTAAGAATGAACTACCAGAAATTAAGAAAACAATTCTATTTATAGATGCATTTAAAAAAACAACCTAGGGATAGGAGGAAGGCCTTTCATTGAGGAGGTAAAGGACCTGTACTCTGAAAACTCAAAGAAATTGATGAAATAAAATGAAGAAAACACAAATAAATAGAAAAGATATAAGATATACCATGTTCATGGATTGAAGAATACTGTTAAAATGTCCATCCTACCCAATGCAATCTACAGATTCAATATAATCTCTATCAAAAGACATTTTTCACAGAAATGAAACAATCATAAAATTTTATAGAACCACAAAAGACTCCAAATAGCCAAAGCAATCTTGAGAAAAGAACAAAGCTGGAGGTATCACCCTCCCTGATTTCAACTTATACTATACAAAGCTATGGTAATCAGAACAGTATGCTAACAATGCAAAAATGGATACACAGATCTATGTAGATCAGAATAGAGTCCAGAAATAAACTCACACTAGATGGTCAATTAATCTTCAACAAAGAGGGCAAGAATATACAATGGGGAAAAGGCAGTCTCTTCCATAAATGATGCTGGGAAAACTGGACAATACATTCAAAACAACTGGACCACTTTCTTACAACATATACAAAAATAAACTTAAAATAGATTAAAGATTTAAATGTAAGAAAAGAAACCATAAAACTGGAAGAAAGCACAGGCAGTATGCTCTTTGACATCAGTTTCAGCAATGATTTTTTGGGCATGTCTCCTCAGGCAAAGGCTAACAAAGCAAAAATGAACAAAGAGGACTATATTAGACTAAAAAGCTTTTGCACAATGAAGGGAAACATCAACAAAATGCAAACTACTGAATGGGAGAAGATATTTGCAAATGATATAACTGATAAGGGGTTAACATCCAAAAAATATAGTGGAATCACATAATTCAGTATCGGAAAAAAGCAATCCAATTAAAAAACTGGCAGACAACTTGAATAGACATTTCTCCAAAGAAGACATACAGATGGGCCAAGAGACAGATTAGAAAATGCTCAACATCACTAATTATCAGGGTGAAATGCAAATCAGAACCACAATCAGATATCAGCTCACACTTGTCAGCATGGCTATTATCAAAAAGACAAGAAATAACAACTGTTGGCAAGGATGCAAACAAAAAAGGAACCCTTGTGCACTGTAAATAAAAATGCAAAATTGTGTAGCCATTAAGGAAAACAGTATGGAGGTTCCTCCAAAAACTAAAAACAGAACTACCATATGATCTAGCATTTCTACCTCTGGTTATTTACCCAAAGAAAATGCACACATAAATTCTAACAGATATACGCACCATTTATGGTCACTGAAGCATTATTTACAATAGCCAAGATATGGAAGCAACCTAAGTGTCCATTGATAGTGAACAGATAGAGAAGATGTGGTATATATACACAATGGAATACTACCCAGCCATAAAAAGGATGACCTCTTGCTATTTGCAACAACATAGATGGACCTGGGGGGTATTACGCCAGGTGAAATAAGTCAAGTGGAGAATGATAAAAACCATAGCATTTACTTATATGTGGAATCTAAAAAAAAACAGAAACAAAACATTTGTAACAAAACAGAAACAGACTCACAGATACTGAGAACAATCTGATGGTTGCCAAAGGGGTGGGAGGTGGACAGTAGGTGATGGACAAAATGGGGGAAGGGGATTTTTTCAAATTTACTTTTTTAATTTACATCCAAGTGAGTTAGCATGTAGTGCAACAATGATTTCAGGAGTAGATTCCTTAATGCCCCTTACCTATTTAGCCCATCCCCCCTCCCACAACCGTTCCAGCAATGCTCTGTTTGTTCTCCATATTTAAGAGTCTCTTATGTTTTGTCCCCCTCCCTGTTTTTATATTATTTTTGCTTCCCTTCCCTTATGTTCATCTATTTTGTGTCTTAAAGTCCTCATATGAGTGTAGTCATATGATATTTGTCTTTCTCTGCCTAATTTCGCTTAGCATAATACTCTAGTTCCATCCACGTAGTTGCAAATGGTAGGATTTCATTCTTTTTGATTGCTGAGTTGCTGAGTAATACTCCATTGTGTACACCACACCTTCTTTATCCATTCATCCATCAATGGACATTTGGGCTCTTTCCATACTTTGGCTATTATTGATAATGCTGCTATAAACATTGGGGTACATGTCCCCCTTCGAAACAGCCCACCTGCATCCCTTGGATAAATACCTAGTAGTGCAATTGCTAGGTTGTATGGTAGTTCTATTTTTAATTTTTTTGAGGAACCTCCATACTGTTTTCCACAGTGGCTGCACCAGTTTGCATTCCCACCAGCAGTGCAAAAGAGATCCTCTTTCTCTGCATCCTCACCAACATCCATTGTTGCCCAAGTTGTTAATGTTGGCCATTCTGACAGGTGTGAGGTGGTCTCTCATTGTGGTTTTGACTTGTATTTCCCTGATGATGAGTGATACTGAGCATTTTTTTAATGTGTTGGGTGCCCATCTAGATGTCTTCTTTGGAGAAGTGTCTATTCAATGTCTTTTGCCCATTTCTTCACTGGATTATTTGTTTTATAGGTGTTGAATTTGTTAAGTTCTTTATAGATTTTGGATACTAACTATCTGATATGTCATTTGCAAATATCTTCTCACATCCTGTTGGTTGCCTTTTAGTTTTGCTGATTGTTTCCTTTGTTGTGAGAAGCTTTTTATTTTGATGAGGTTCCAATAATTCATTTTTGCTTTTGTTTCCCTTGCCTCCGGAGATGTGTTAAGAAGTTGCTGTGGCCAAGGTCAAAGAGGTCTTTGTCTGTTTTTTCCTCGAGGATTTTGATGGCTTCTTGTCTTATATTTAGGTCTTTCATCCATTTTGGGTTTATTTTTTATGTATGGTGTAAGAAAGTGGTCCAAGTTCACTTCTCTGCATGTCGCTGTCCAGTTTTCCCAGCACCACTTGCTGAAGAGACTGGCTTTATTCCACTGGATATTCTTTCCTGCTTTGTCAAAGATTAGTTAGCCACATGTTTGTGGGTCCATTTCTGGGTTCTCTATTCTGTTCCACTGATCTGAATGTCTGTTTTTGTGCTGGGAGAAGGGGATTAAAAGGCACAAACTTCTAGGTATATATAAAACAGGGTTGCAATGTATAGCATAGGGAACGTAGTTAATAATAGTGTAACAACTTTGTCTGATGACAGGTTGTAACTAGACTTATCGTAGTTATCACTTTGTAATGTATATAATGTTGAATCACTGTGTTGTATACCTGAAATTAATATATGTCAACTACACTTCAATTAAAGAATAGAAAAAATAATGCTCTCCCTCCCGGTCTCTTTATTTAAGAGGTGATCTTCCAATTCTACAGGCAAGTCTTCTTTCCCCCATTAATAATTATCCTCACATTATAGACTAAAAGGAGACATTTTCTCCTCTGCATAGATCTACATTAACTGTATCATCCCAACATAATGGTTTAAAGATAGTCAAATAAGGACATACAGAAACTCTCCAGGCAGCAACATGTCAGTAGCCGGTAAGTTCACAAAGGTTTTATGATTATTTAAAACACTTTCTAGAAACCAAACTCCCAGGGCCTTAAATCCTACATGTCCAAATGCTATTCTCTATCAGAAAGGGAAAACAGAAACATACCTTAAAGACAAAACTGACCTTTGTTGATTTTTTTTTGTTACATGAGTCTGTATTTAAAATCCTGTTCTTCAACCCAGGAATTACTTTAAATTAATGATTAACAATGATGTAAATATAAACAGGACAGAGACATTTTAAGGTCAAAGAGTAGTCTCATTATACAATTCATATACCTAATGTGGGAAGATTTTCCCTAACACAGAATTTCTTCCAGTTCTAAGCTGAGGCACTAAACACATATGGAAACTCTATTCTTAATGGAGTGGCAGGAATTCATTCACATAACAACAAAGATTTCCTCCAGTCTCTTAATTTCCAAACTTTCAATGAGGTTTTGTAAAAACTAGTTAAACTGTCCTTCAGGGCATCCAATTCCAAATGTGGCTTTTCTCCCAAGTAGCTTGTCTCTCACTTCAATCATTAAACATGACAGTGGCTTCTAGGTAAACTGTCCCAGAAATCTTTAACAAAGAGATCACTTATCCGGCACCTGTGACTATCTAAAACAATCAAGAAAGTAAGCAAAGAGAAGTTTTGAGCAGCCAAAATTTCCCAAAGCACCAAAGCTCAGACTCAGAGAATATGCAGACTATCTGAGGCAACTTTCCCCACAATTCTAACTTAGGGATACCTCAACAGATAAGATTAGAAGCATAAACTGAGGAGGAAGGAAGCAGCTAATGACAGATATGCCAAGAAGAATAAGACGTGAGACCTGACATTCAGAGGTGTGACAGAAATAGACTCAGTCCCAAACTGAGAGAGCAAAATAATCTGAGGCCCTTTTGCACACAAAGGGCAAACAGTTTCCCATGCATGGATTGCCCTTGTGGGCATAACCTATGAAAACGTGGTATAATACGTAACTGATATGTATGGTAATTCAGTTCAATTACCAAACAGCTACCATTCCTGTGTGGTAGGCTTTGGGCTGTTTAATACGAAGATGAATAAAGATGTACTTACTACCTTCAAGATTTTTACAAAGAAATGGTATTTTATAGTCTTTGTTTAATGGATGGCTAATATAATCTACGTAGATTTTGGTTATAGTTTTAAGAACAAGCTTTGGTACTTTATAGAACCTTACTAGATAGAAAGAGTAGCTAATTAGCCCTTCAACAGAAGAGTCTATCCTAATGGCTCCTTAATAAAGGACACAGAGGGGCGCCTGGGTGGCTCAGTCAGTTGAGCATCCGACTTCGGCTTAGGTCATGATTTCATGGTTCATGGGTTCGAGCCCCGTGTCAGGCTCTGTGCTGTCAACTAGCTCAGAGCCTGGAGCCTGCTTCGGATTCTTTATCTTCCTCTAACCCTCCCCTGCTCACGCTGCCTCTCTCTCTCTCTCTCATAAATAAATAAAACATTAAAAAACTATATTAAAAAAAATAAAGGACACAGAAACCATCTCTTTGGAGCTTACAATTCATTCTCTTCCCAGCTACATACCAATTCTCTTATACAAAAAGTAATCTGCTTTCCCTCATTACCCATCAGACTGGCCACTACCATTGGGGGGAAAACCAAAAATATAGCAGGGGTGGCCAGGATGTAGAGACACTGTTGGTGGAATGTAAAATGGTGCAGCTGTTATGGAAGACAGTACAGAGGTTCCTCAAAAAAATTAAACACAGAATTCTCATATGACCCAGCAATTCCACTTCTGGGTATATAACCAAAAGAATCAAAAGCAGGATCTTGAAAAGGTATTTGTGCACCTATGTGCCAAAAGGTGGAAGCAACCCAGCTACCCATCAAAGTTTGAATGGGCAAGCAAAATGTAGTCTACACATACAATGGAAAACTATTCAACCTGAGAAAGGAAGGAAATCCTCTCAGATGCTACAGCATGGATGAGTCTGAGGACATGATGTTAAGGGAAAGAAATCAATCACAAACAGACAAATAGTGTATGATCCCACTTATACGGGGTACCTGCAGGTATCAAAGTCAATGCAGAAAGTGGAATGGTACTTAGGAGGGGCTGGAGAGCGGAACAATGAGAAGTTGTTGAATGAGTAGAGAGTTTCAGATTTGCAAGATGAAAGGTTCTGTAGACCTGTTTCACAACAGTATGAATATACTTGACAAAACTGAATTGTATACCTACACATGGTTAAGTTGGTAAATTTAAATGGTAATCACATTTAAAAACAGTAATGTATCTTCCTATCTGGGGAAAATGTCCAACATAAATAGCAGTAGCCATTGAATTATCACTGTTAATGTCTGAATGGAGACTGAACAAAAAAAGTGTGACCAGATCATGGATATGAAAGAGAGAACCATGCTCCACATTAGAGAAAATAGCAATAACACAAAGGTCTGAGGGTCAGATCCACCACTTGCCATTTTCAAATACAAACAACAGCATGTTCAGAGAGGATCCTTGACTACTGATACAAAGTTTACAAAGGATGCACAGCTTACCTTCCCACAGCTGAAGACTTTGTGGAGCAACTGAGGGCCAGATGACCAGATTGTTGGCTTCAAAGAGAGGATTGGTCAATTTACTCAGTTCACTGGGCCGATTGACCCAGGACCACAGAGACATCGTTTTCTGCTGCAGCTTTAACTTACATCTGATTAAGGAAGAAAATTGCCATTAAAGCAGTTAATTTATAACCATCACTATTAAATGCTCCTAATAGGACAGGTGATTCTCTATGTATGTTAGAAGGCAGAGCACAGGACTTTTAACAGAGGAATAAAATATTGTAAAATTAAAATATTTGTGACATGCCTGGGTCGCTCAGTCGTTTGAGTGGCCAATTCTTGGATTCAGCTCAGGTCATGATCTCGTGGTTTCATGAGTTCAAGTCCTGTGCCCTGGCTCTGTGCTGGCAGCGCGGGGCTTGCTTGGGATTCTCTCTGCCCCTCCCCCACTAGTGCTGTCTCGGTTTCTCTCAAATAAATCAATAAACTTTAAAATAAAAATATTTGTCAGAAAGTTCAACCAACATTACAACTCTCAATAACCATGAAACTATTTTACAGGCTCTTAAAGCCAGCCAGCAGGATAAAACCAGACTCTGGTCATGTCAGGTTTGGTGTTAAACAGAACATTACTACATCCAAAAGTTCTTGATTGCACCTGGTATTGTATTTTAATTTAAAACAGCTAAATATAAGAATAACTTTCTTTTTTGTTTTGGGAAAGCCTAGAATGCAAAGAACAGAATACAGACATACTAAAAATGGAAGCTGAGTCAAATCTCAAAACTTAAAAATTTTAGACTTGGCTTTTAGGACAAATAAATTACATGTACAGAAAATACAGATGGACTTCCAAAGATTAAAAATAAATATGTATCTTGATGTAAATACAAATACAGATTTAATCTGCATTTATATACAATGAACAGCTTCATAATAGCCCTGAAATTCTGTAACACTTTTATCATGGAATTAACTCACATGGATGGAAAAGGTACTGGTACATTTTTGAAAAAATAAATTTTAATAAGAACTGAAAGATAATTTGTGGTAAGCCTTACATTAACCGAAAAGATAACATATTCAATTTTCACAGGATCCTATTTAAGTTGAAGTTTTAACTATAAGATTGGTGTTGTCTCTGAAACTACTTGATCATTTATAAGTTAATTATGTGCATCCTTTTTATGCCAGCAATAAAAACAATCCACATAATCACAGACCCCATGTACTGGAACTTAACTGCTAGGATAGCAAGGATATGCCCCCAGGAACCAGGTATGGCGAGAATAGGAAACCACTGCACCCATGGCTCCTGCAGAAAGTGGTTTGACCCTGTCCCCCAAACCTAATCAGTCACTGAACCTTTTCCACCTGAGCCGACCCCCTACAGGTTTAGAATTCTTCTCAATCATCCCTACTGGTAGGATCTACCAAATGGCATCAGAATGTGAGACAAAATGCATTTGTGATCCCTTTATTAAAGGGATTATTATTTACATGTTGAATTAAAGGGGAGCCTGGGTGACTCAGTCGTTTAAGTGGCTAAGCACCCCACTGGATCTTGGCTCAGGTCACAATCTCATGGTTCAAGGAACTGAGCCCCATGTGGGGCTGTGCACTGGCAGTGTGGAACCTGCTGGGGAATTCTCTCTCCTCTCCCTCAACATAGGTAAACATTTTGTTCAGCATTTTATTTATTTGTTTATTTATTTTTGAGAGAGAGCAAGCATGCACATGCAAGTGGGGGAGGGGCAGAGAGGGAGGGCAGAGGATCTGAAGCCGGCTCTGTGCTGACAACATCAAGCCTAATGTGGGGCTCGAACTCACAAACCGGGTGATCATGACCTGAGCAGAAGTTGGACACTCAACTGACTGAGCCACCCATGTGCCCATTGTTCAACATTTAAAAAGTATTTCTGACCATGATTCCTTTTTGTTGTAATAGCTTTTAACATTGCTTGGTATTAGTGTCTATCAAAGAAACTCTAACTATGTTTCATTTCACATTCTGATTCTCAGCTGCTAAAGTTTACCAAGTATCTTTCCTTTTTTTAAACATCAGATGACATACAGCACAGTAGAATCAATGTGCCAGCCAAAGTAATACTGTGGCTTTGTGTCAAAAGCCATAAGCTTTAGGCTCATGTGTAAGCAGGTGACAGAAGATTCAAGGAGGAATGAATGAATGAACTGACATTTCTTAAATGCCTATTTTGTGAAAGGTATGCTAGGAATTTTCACATGTGTGCTATTTGAATCTCACTATAGCCCGGTGTTGCACAGATTAATTGTGCTTTTAACATTAGCAGAAATAGATCCAGAGAAGTCAGATGGCAAGTAGTATAGGTGGTATGGTGGAGACTCAAACTCAAATCTCCTAACTTCAGGTCTTGAACTTTTTCCTTTCAGAGTACGTTGGAGGGGCTGCCTGGGTGGCTCAGCCAATTAAGGGTCTGACTTCGGCTCAGGTCATAATCTCGCAGGTCATGGGCTTGAACCCTGCATCGGGCTCTATGCTGACAACTCAGAGCCTGAAGTCTGTTTCAGATTCTGTGTCTCCCTCTCTCTCTGTCCCTCCCCTGCTCACACTCTGTCTCTGTCCCAAAAATAAATAAAAATAAACATTAAAAAAAAAAGTATGTTGCAGAGAACAAGGAAGGGATGATGGTAAAAAAGGAAAGTCCCCAAAATTTCTGAGTATATTTTAAAATGTTGCATTTGGGTGTGGGACTTCTGGAATGGTAGAGTGAAGATCTCTGTATATCTTCTCTAAAAAGTCATAAAAACAGTGGCAAGAACCAAAATTAATTACTTTCAAAACTCTGGTAATTAACAAAAGGCTTGGGACAATCTGAGGAGTACTCATTCAAAAAAAAACACTAACGAGCCTCTGAAAGAACAGCAGGATTTGTGGCATTTTAACTTAGTCAATGCCAATATCCTTTCCCCAGCTCTGCAATATCACCGAAAACCAGCAGTCTTGTAGTCAGGGGCAGACCAGGTCTGGAGCTCCTCAACAAATAGAGCATGGTCACTATTTGATATGTCTTACTAAGCTCCCTGGCAAAGCCTCCTTTGCAGAGTGCTGTAGTTATCTGACTTGACTCAAAGATTTCTTGGAGGGAAAAATCCTATTCTCCAGGGTGTTTGTCAAAAATGATGAGCAGAAACTATTTAACATCACAGCTACAATTCAGGCAAATGAGCGCCTTGGGGAAATCATTAAAGATTTAGGGAATGAGATGTCCATGGGCAGCAGGGGATATGGTGAGGTGGGGAGGGAGCTTCGTGAAGGTCTGACATGTTCCCGGGAATTTAAAGGGGTGTGCGGCATGCCTAGAAAATGCTTGAGACAGCCCCAGTCTTTCTTCTCTGGCTGAACCTGAGGCCCTTTACAAGCTGAAGACTAAAACCGAATTTTGTTTTGTTTTTTTTTAAAGCCGAGTTGTAAACAACCTGAGAGTTGAAGTTATGCCTCAGCAAAGGGTGAAGGATCTAATTTCTAGATTTGCCATATTATATTATCTAAAACATCCGTTTTCAAAAAAACCAAATTATAACACACATAAAGAAACAGGAATGTATGGCCCATACTCAGGGGGGAAAAAAAGGCAGTCAAAAGATATTGTCCAGGGCACCTGGGTGGCTCAGTCAGTTAAGCATCCGACTTTGGCTCAAGTCATGATCTCACAGTTCGTGGGTTCAAGCCCAGCGTCGGGCTCTGTGCTGACAGCTCAGAGCCTGGAGCCTGCTTCAGATTCTGTGTCTCCCTCTCTCTCTCTGACCCTCCCCTGCTCTCACGCTGTCTCTCTCTTTCAGAAATAAATAAAACATTAAAAAATTTTTTTTAAATAAAAAAATTTTTAAAAATAAAAAGAAATTGTTCCTTTGATAAGGAAGGACATATTGAACTTACTAGATAAAGATTTTACATTATCTATCATAAATATGTTCGAAGAGCTAAAGAAAAATGCCTGAAAAGTTAAAGTATGATAACAATGCTATATCAAATGGACAATATCAGTAAAGAAATAAAAATTATAAAGAAGAACCAAATAGAAATCCTGAGTTGAAAGTATAACTGAAGTAAAAAAAAAATGACTATAGGAGGTCAACAGTAGACGTAAGCTGGCAGAAGATTCAGTGAATTTGAAGATAGGTCAATTGAGATTATTAATTTCTGAGGAAAAGAAAGAAAAATTGAAGAAAATTTTAAAGAATCCTCACACCTGTGGAATACCACCAAATACACCAACATATGCATAATGGGAGTTCCAGAAGGAAAGAAGAAAAGGGCAGAACAAATGTTTGGAGAATAATGTCTAAAAACTTCTCAGGGCGGCTGGGTGGCTCAATCAGTTGGGTGCCCAACTTTGGCTCAGGTCATGGTCTCGTGGTTCGTGGGTTTGAGCCCCGCATTGGGCTCTGTGCTGACAGCTTAGAGCCTGGAGCCTGCTTCAGAATCTGTGTTTCCCTCTCTCTCTGCCTCTCCCCTGCTCATTCGTTCTCTCTCTCTCAAAAATAAACATTAAAAAAATTAAAAATGTCTCAAGTGTGATGAAAACATTATCTACATAGCCTAAAAGATTAAGGAACTCCAAGCAGGATAATTTCAAAATGTTTTACACTAGGACACATCAATATTAAACTGTCCAACGTCAAAGAAAAAGAGAATTGTAAAAGCACCAATAGAAATATGATTCATTATGTACAAGGGATCCTCAATGAAGATAGTGGCTGACTTATCAGAAACCATGAGGCCAGAAAGCAGGTATGACATATTCAAAGTGCTGCAAGATAAAGACCATTGCTTCAAAAATGAAGAGCGATGCCAGCAAAAATGCAGAGTGGGCAGCTCCAAATGACCATCCCTCTACAGAAACATTGAAAATGCAAGCAGAAACTGTTAACACCTCAGACTTATCAGAAATAGTCAAAAGTTTCCAGCACACAAGCAAATGAAGAATCAAGGGAAAGGGAACTTAAAAACAATCACAAAGCTTTATGGCATTTTTATTTGCTCTCACCCCACCCATTTCTTAGCTCATGGAGGTCTGGAAGAAGGCAGGCCATGTTCTTGGTATGGGACCCTCGTCCCTGGCTCCAGAGGGAATATAGCAGTCCTTATTCACAAAGAATTGTGTCTCTCTGTTCTAACTTGTTCAAGGGCTACCTGAAGGGTTTGTCTTTGTTATGCCTAACTGTGAGCAGAAAGGTGGTGGGCATTCCTAGGAAACACAAGATGGACAACCTGCAGCCATGTGGGGGGAAAAGATGATGGCTGAAGGAAACAACAGAGCACGGAAAGCCTCAGAGAAAAGATTCTTTGGAAAACCAGAGTATTCAAAGGTGCCCATGTATACAGAGGAATTCAGAAAGCCACATGCATGCCCAATGCAGGAAACCTAATCATAAACAGCCTGAGGAGGGGCGCCTGGTTGGCTCAGTTGGTCTGACTTCCGCTCAGGTCATGATCTCACAGTTTGTGGGTTCAAGCTCCACATCAGGCTCTGTGCTGATAGCTCAGATAGCTGGAGCCTGTTTCAGATTCGGTGTCTGCCTCTTCCCTGCTCACACTCAGTCTCTCTCTGTCTCATTCTCAAAAATAAATAAAGATGAAGGAAAAAAAAAAAAAAAAAAGAAGGGACTGAGGAGATCCCAAGATTTTGGTTCTGGCTGATCTTGAAGCTCCATGAGAGCTGGAAGTGAAGGCTGAAGCCTGACTAAGCACTGAAGAAATATTCTAGCACAAAGCCCATCTGCAAAGACTGCAAAAGGATTTTTTTCCATTGTCTTGAGTGGTTTTCCCCATTTCTTTTCCCTCCCTCTTTTCCTTTCTCTCTTTTGGTTCCTGGCATTCAAGGAAATCACTGTCAAACACTAGCTGAACACAAACTAAAACAGATACTTCAGAAACCACACATGAGAAAAAATATATGCTTTACAAAATAGTTTAGAAAACGACTAAAGAAAGCAATGAATCACGGGTATCTACCCCCAAAACCAAGAGCACACTGTATACACTATGTTAGCTAACTTGACAATAAATTATATTTTTAAAAAAAGGGAAATGACTAAATAAATAGCTACAGACTACAGCAAGCAATAAATACAAATTCTGAGGAGTGGGAAGAATCTGATTTCCAGAGAGCCATGTTATAATATTTTAAATGTCCAGATTTAAAATTACAAACGATGGCAAAAAGAAACCCTAGAAAGTTTGGTCCATTCATAGGAAAAAATGAACAGAAATTGTTCCTGAGAAAGCATGGACTTGGCTATTACTAGACAAAGACTTTAAATCAACAGTCTGAAATATGCTCGAAGAGCTAAAAAACAAAACAAAAAACTAAGGACAAAGAACTAAAGGAAACTAGGAAAACAATGTCTCAAAACCTAGACTATATCAATAAAATTATAAAATAGTACCAAAAAGAAATTCTGAAACTGAAAAGTACAATATCTGAAATAAGAAAAACTCACTAGATGGGTTTTAATTACAGGTCTGAGCAGGCACAAGTATAAACAAATCTGAAGACAGCCCAACTAAAATTTCTCACTCTGAGAAGAATAAAAATAGAATAAAGAAAAATGAACAGAGCCTAAGCAGCCTGTGGGTACCAACGTATGCATAATAATGGTAGTCCTAGAAAGAGAAGAGAGAAAGGGAACAAAAGAATATATAAAGAATTAATGGTCAATTTGTCAATTATACTTCAATACAAATGGAAAAAAACACAAACACACACAAAAAAAACCCACAGACACAAATATTAAGGGCTGAAAACTCCCCGAACTTGATAAAAAGACATGAAATCTACATATTTAAGAAGCTCAAAAAAAAAAAAAAAAAAAAAAAAAAAAAAAAAAAAAGCTCAACAGGCTCCAAGAAGGATAAAGGCAACGAGACCCACACTGAGACACATCATAATCAAACTGTCAAAGCCAGACAGGGAGAGAATCTTGAAAGCAACAAGAGAAAAGCAACTTCTCAAATATAGGGAACCTACATGATCCCTCCAGAACAGATTTCTCATCAGAAACCATGGAGGCCAGAAGGGAGGGCAATAACATTTTTAAAGTGCTAAAAGAAAACCAAACTACCTACCAAGAACTCTATACCTAGCAATGTAATAAAAACTGAGGGAGTTCATTGCTAGAAGATTTGCTTTGCAAGAGAAATGCAACAAGGAATCCTTCAAGCTAAAATGAAAGGACACTAGACAGTAACTCAACGTCATATGAAGACACAACTCAGCAAAGATAATTACATAGGAAAGAATAAAAATTATTATTGTATTTTTGAATTGTAACTCCTCTTTTTATTTCCTATATAATTTAAAAGACAAATGGATAAAAAAATAATAAATCCATGTTAATGGGCATATATAAAAATATACTTTGGGATAACAACATATGAGGGAGTGGAACGATAGGAGAGCAAAGCTTTGTATGCCATCTGCACTGAAGCTAAGTTTGTAGTCAAGTAGATTGTTACAAATTTAGGATGTTAACTGAAATCTACCTGGTAACCAGTAAAAGAAATTGTTTTAATATACACAGAAAAGAATCATAACAGTATACTATAAAGTGTCAATTAAACACAAAGGAAGGCAAGTAATGGAGGAGATGAACAAAAGAGGTAGAAGATAAACAGAACACAAATATCAAACTGGCAGAAATAAGCCATTCCTTTTCAATAACTGCTTTAAATATAAATGAAGTAAATTCTCCAATCAAAATGCAGAGATTGGTAGAATAGACTAAAAAACATGATCTAACTATTGTCTACAAAAGATTCACTTTTGATTCAAAGATGTGAACAGACTGAAAGTAACAGAAGAAAAAAGATTTTCCATACAAACAGTAACCCAGAGAGAACTAAGGTGGACATAGTACATCAGATGAAATAAACTTAGGGACAAAAACTCTTACAAGAGACAAAGCAGGACATTATAAGCTGGAAAAGGAGTCAATCCATGAAGAAGATATAATAATTATAATCATATATGCACTTTGCACCAGAGCCACAAAATATATGAAGCAAAAACTCATGTAACAGAAAAGAGAAATAGACAATTCTACAATATAGTTGAGGACTTCAATGTCCCACTTTTGATAATGTATGGAACTAGACAGAAGGTCAATAAGGAAATACTGGATTTGAATAAAATGTAAAACAAATATAGAATACTCTGCTCAACAACATCAGAGTACACATTTTCCTCAAGTGCACATAAAACATTCTTCAGGATATATCACGTTAGGCCACAAGATAAATCTCAATACATTTTAAAAGACTGAAAGCCATCTAAGTATCTTCTCCAACTACTACAACATAAAGTTAGAAATCAATAAAAGAAGAAAAAAATGGAAAATTCATAAACATGTGGACTTATATAACACAATTTTAAACAACCAATGGGTTAAAGAAGAAATCACAGAGAAATTAGAATAACACCTAACAGATGAATGAAAACAAAAACACAACGTGCTAACACAATGTATGGGGACCCAGTGAAAGCAGTGCTCAGATGGAAATTTATAGCAGTAAAAACCTATGTTAAAAAAGCACAAAGATCTCAAATCAAAAACTTAAAAAAATATCTTAGTGTCTATTTATTTTTTTTATTTTTGAGATAGAGAGACAGAGTGCCAGTGGGGAAGGACAGTGAGAGAGAGACACACACACAGGATCCGAAGCAATCTCCAGGCTCTGAGCTGTCAGTACTGAGCCTGACGTGGGGCTCAAACCCACAAACTGCAAGATCATGACCTGAGATGAAGTTGGAGGCTTAACTGATTGGAGTTGGGGAATCCAGGTGCCCCAAAAACTTTTATTTATTTATTTTTTTTAATTATTTTTTTTAATGTTTTATTTATTTCTAGGAGAGAGAGAGAGAGACAGCGTGAGCAGGGGAGGGTCAGGGAGAGAGGGAGTCACAGATTGAAACAGGCTCCAGGCTCTGAGCCGGCAGTCAGCACAGAGCCTGACGCGGGGCTCGAACCCACGAACCACGAGATCATGACCTAAGCGAAAGTCGGACGCTTAACCGACTAAGCCACCCAGGCGCCCCATAAATCAATAACTTTATACCTTAAGGAACTAGAAAAATAAGGGGAGACTAAACCAGTGCTAGCAGAAAGAAGATAAAAATAACAGGAGAGAGTAGACAGATAAAATAGAAAATAAAGAGACAATAGAGAGCATCAATGAAACCAAAAGTTGGTTCTCTGAAAAGATCAACAAAACTGTCTTTTTAGCCAGCAAGACAACAGAAAAAAGAGAAGAGGATGCCTTTTGATTGTACCCAACTGAGATTACCAGTTGAGCACCTTTAAAGATCATTCTGATATGAATCTTCCAAACAAACCTATGAACTTGACTGCGTAGGCTGTGAAGTGAGACTGTCGCCCTGGGCCTAAGAGGCAGTTTCCAGGTGTAACAGAGAAAGTCTGGAGCAGGAGCAGAATGGTATCCTAGCCCTACTACTGGTGACCAACTGGCTGCGTGTCCCTGGACAAGTCATTTAACTTTTCCGGATATTACCCTCCTAATCTATAAAATTGGATGGAGGGTGGAGTTGGATTATATGTTAAGGTCTCTTCCAGATATAAGGTTACCATGATCTTAGATAAGGAAATTAACATTTAAAATGACTGCCATATTTACTCAAAGCTTTTAAATCAGTATATAGACTAACTTTAATCTAACAGAACAAAATCTAGGACATGTTCCACCTAGCATGTGATAGGCTCATAATAAGAACACACGTTATATAATTTAACTTATACAAATTTATACCTCTACCATCTTATAAATAACATTAATATAGAACCAACTCCGGGTCTCTTTTAGGTGACCAAAATAACTACAAACAAAACGGCCCCCATCCCATGTAAGCAGTGTACCCACCTTTCACTTTCATTGTTGCCCAGAAATGTTCCAAACTGTGAGGCATATGCATGCTCAAAGAGCATGATGAGGAAATTCTCATTAAATTCAAAAGAACAAGGAAACTGACGAAGTATCTGCCACACACAGTCCAAGAATAGAAGAAATACAGGTGACTCCCACTTCTGCTTACTATTACAGTAGGCTGACTGTGCACAGCGCTGCTGGAATGGGTGACCAGCCTAAGACAGAAGATGCAAAGGTGAGAGTCATAGACTACTGAGATCACTTTACAGCACATCCTATTAACATATTTCACACAGCTGCAACAAAACTTATTAAACAGAACATCATATAATTTGGAGGGCTGCTGTTTACATTAATGATTTCTTGGCTTAAAAGAATTTTTGGTATCTAAGGCAAACAATACAACTTCCAAACATTTAACAAGGCCGTGCAGTTAAGGCATAAGAACAGCAATAATCCTTGGTGAACTTCATAAAATAAAATTTTCTAGGTCTCTAATTTGTAGCAAAGTCAAAGAATATAAGGTACAAAAAAAAAGAAGGCTATCACTTTTTATCTGTCCAAACCACTGCAGATTGTTGTAAGCTATGTAAGCCTCACCACTAAATGGAAATAAATATGGGGCTCTCATGGACAAACTCTCCAAGGTCACTCCTGATATTTAATTTTTAATTACACATGGTAAAAAAGTTACTGTCGTGAAGAGATGTTTATGAATACTTTTATATTAGAGATAAAAATTGTCCATAGTTTCCCTCTTCTCTCAAAAAGAACTGGAAGAGTCTGACATCTCCTGACAAAAAGAAATTTAAGAATCATTTGGCTCTCTGGCCCACCCAGAACCTGAGTACTGACCTTATTCCAAAGGACACCCTTCTAGGTATTTCACAGACCTGCTTTGTCTTTGATCCTTATACCACTTTACTGGACAAAGATAATGACATTGGCATTTTCCAGTGGCTAATGGTATTTTGATACTCATTAAACTGGTAATATATAAGTAGGTAAATCACACTTATATATTTGTTTGCTATGCATCATGAGGAATGTGGCTGAATAGATTTTTGCCAAGTATCTGGGATGGTCTGATTTGAACAGAGATAGGTCAGTTGTCAGGTAAGGCAGACAAGGTATACATAACAGCATTAACACATAACAAATCTGAATTTTAACTAGAAGGGACAGAAAAGATTAGTCTCCAGAGATACTTCCACTTTCAAGATATATCTAAACATCTGTTCTCAATCACTTTAATTATTTGCTAAATTACACGGTGTATATACACTTATATATACAGTCAATCTCTGACTTGGAGGATTCCAATCTACTTCATGAGAACTCTCTTTCAGTTGTCATTCAGCATTATATGATAGCACTGCGTTGTGTCCTAGGAATAATAGAGAAATTGGGCATGGTTCCCTGACCTCAAAGGAATCACTTTATTTGGGTCTCATTTAGGAAACCAATCATGAAGACACTGGATCGATTTTATCTGTGAAGAACAGTCCCAAAGACTTCAGTTTAGGACAACAGCGACATTTAGCTGTATCTTAAAGCATGAGAAGGATTATACCCGGTTGGACTAGAGGATAAGGGGGAACCAGACAAGCAAAAGGCGGAAATTACTAAAGCACACGTCTTATAATTACAAGTCCCTGCATCCCTTTCCTGCCTTGTTTATGTTTTTTATCTCTAGCAAAGTTAAGCTCTGCAAGACAGACAATGTTTTACATTCTTTGTTATTAATTCCCTTGTAGGTAACAAAGTACAACTAGTAAGAGCTTGTTAAGGGAATAAAGAGCCAAATGGACAATATAAGCAAAGACAGGTACAAAAACTGAAAGGCAATAAAGACTATAAACATTTACTGAGAAGAAGACAGATTAACTGCTTCCAGAAAATTAAACATATAATTTAAACATTTTAATCAACAAAACATCATATATTATATCCATCCTACAACTAGGATCACACCAATTATTAGCAGTTCCTGTGCACACACAGCTTTTCTCACCTGTAGCCACTCTCTTTCTATCAGGGCCTCAAAACCACGGATGGTCCTGCTTCTCGGTTCCAAAATGATCTGGGCCAGGGAGGTAACCTGAAGCGTGGAATCAGTTCCTTCTGTTCCATGAATCAATATGGATGCCCCTTCCCTGATAGGAAAATCCAGAGTACAAATGGGATACTCCCAACATGGTCAATCCACTCTGTTAATAATAAACACTTATTTATTTTTGAAAAAAAATTTTTAATGTTTTATTTACTTTTGAGAGAGAGACAGAGACAGCGTGAGCAGGGGAGGGTCAGAGAGAGAGAGGGAGTCACAGAATGTGAAGACAAGCCATAGGCTCTGAGCTAGCTGTCAGCACAGAGCCCGACGTGGGGCTCAAATCCACTAAACGTGAGATCATAGCCTGAGCCGACGTTGGACGCTTAACCAACTGAGCAGCCCAGGCGCCCAATAATAAACATTTGAGTTCAGTATTTCAGACTCATGCATTCCGCTCTGTCCAGCAGGGTTTAGAGTCTCAATTAGGCAAATGAAGAGAGCTTCTCTTGGGAAAAAATAAATAAAACTATGAGTTCCAAATTTCACATGGCAAGAACCTCTTTAACTTACAACAAATTTCACAGAACTTTTCAGCTGAATTTTTTCTCCCATTACAAAATCCAAAAGTAGTCCTTGTCATGCACAGTAAAGACTCACTTCTTCTGCCTATTAAGTTAATTAAAGCCTTTTCTCATCACACCTAGAAACATGCTCTTAATTTTTCTGTAATCTCTCTGACCTTGATTCTATCTTTCCACCATCAGCTGACTGTAAGGATGCCTTTCATAAACTGTAATGTGATGAATCTAGGAAACGAGTCCCAAACCACACTTTTAGAAACATGAAAAGAAGAAACATAAAACAAAACATAAAACTGGCAATCTAGAAAGTCAGTGGCAATGATACTATTTTACCACGATATTTAGGAGAAGTCTGGGGCCCAATATTCTAAAGAGCATGGAAGAAAACACCAAAAACTAACTAAATTTCCCCCCTCCCCCTTCTTCTTCTTTTTTTTTTTTTAAATGTTTTATTTATTTCTAGGAGAGAGAGAGAGACAGCGTGAGCAGGGGAGGGTCAGAGAGAGAGCGAGTCACAGACTGAAACAGGCTCCAGGCTCTGAGCTGGCAGTCAGCACAGAGCCCGACGCGGGGCTCGAACCCACGAACTGCGAGATCATGACCTAAGCGAAAGTCGGAAGCTTAACCGACTAAGCCACCCAGGCGCCCCATCCCTCCCCCTTCTTCTACCTCTTACATTGAAATGAGAGTGAATAAAATTTCCCAGAAGAGTCTCCAGTTTGGTTACTATCAATTCTTTTCCCACATACATATATACTTTATGTAGCTATAACAAAAGGTAATATCTTACTATGTCCACTTTTATTATAAACATTTTCTCATGTTTCTATATTACCTTTAGAAGTACTGTATTAATGGTTATATAATATTCTATTAGGTGATCAACTACAATGTACTGAACTGTCCAAGAGTTAGACATTTAGGTTATTGTCAATTTTTGTTACACTGTAGATGACATATTTAGCTTTTTGTCTTTTACTGAATTATTTGAGAGTTCTTAATTTGAAAATAAGGCTCCCTGGTTAGGATAACAACCTCATTCTTAGGATGAAATTTCATGAATAGGTAGAAGGGTATGAGTAAATAGTTTAAGGCTTCTGATGTATATACTGAATCCATAGATCTTATTTATCCATGGTATATTTTAAACTTAATTCGATTAAGTTAAGGTCTATTTTTACATTTTGAGCAGTTAATTACAAGGGCAGATTTTTATGGAGGTATATATAAATAACAAGCCTAATATATATCAGAAAAGGGAACTCAAACATGGCAAGATAAACCAAAACCTTCAACTCTTCTTAAGAATGTGGAAGTCCCTATTTAAGGTGGTCAGCTGACTCTAAGCAAGGTGGAGATAGCAAATACTGGTCTGCACCTAGGGTTCCCTTATCTGTATCTAGGGTTCCCTTAACCTGTAGCATCCCGTTATTATGGCTGCAAACTCGGACAACACAGTGAGAAACCTTTATTACAATTTATGTTTTGTAAGAAAACAGATGCCTCTGTCCTCATCATGTATAGGGAAATCTTTTTAAGTTGGGTTAAAAAGAATCAGGACCCTTAATATCAACATCTCATCATTCTGCAGTATTGATTTGTCTGTCGTAGAACTTCTTTAACTCCCATATTGTATTAGATAAATGAACTTCACCTAAAACAAAAAACAAATGACAGCCCAAGAATCTGGATACCAAGAATCTCTACCCATTCCTGATTTTTTCCCTAATTCACCACATGATCTTAAGCAACCCATATTATTACCAATTTCTCACTAACCACAAAAAAATTACATACGTCTATTTCCCTAATTTGGAAGCATCGATAAAACAAGTTACAGTTTCAAGGAAAAGTGTCATCCAACTATGTGGTACCAATACTCACACCTACCTATTGTCACAAAAGAATCTCCTTCTTAAAAAGGGCATTCTAAGCTTCTGCGACAATTTATATCAGTTCTCTGTTCAAGTCTTCTGCCTCAAGCCTCAAGGATTAGCAACCTTCAGCTAAGTGAATAAACTAAAATCACTTCATATACTTTATGTCACTGCCATCGGGTTTTCTCAACTTGAGATCCGGTTACAATTGCACATATCAAGTAGTTTATAATAAGATATCTGAGAGATTTGAAAGAATGGTTTTACTGTGTAACAAAATTACATGTTTCCTTTCATTGATATTTCAAAAGCAAGGAAGTGAGCCCCCTGCTCTGAGAATAAGAAAACTTGTTCACAGTATAAGCAAAAGAAAATAGGTAGATTCACAATTCAAGGATTTTATAGAAAAGAAGAGTTCCTTTAGTACTTAAAAGCTTTGTGTGCTTCAAGATGTGTGCCTGTGGTTCATATTCATCCAACAAACATTAATCACCAATTAAATGCCAGACTCTATGCACACACTTCATTGATAACTGAATGGCACTGACCACCTTATATAGTAATTTATGCAATGATCTGAACATAAAATAGAGACTAGACAAAAACTTTTAACATAATATATAAACACATGTCTGGATATAAGCAAAGTCTAGTTAGCACTGCGTGTTCCATTCTGGAACACTGAAATATACTCTACCTGTCGATACACTGAGCCGCTAGACAGGCGGTTGTAAGAATCTCTTTGATGTGAGTCAGCCAGTTAGAAGCCTCCAATTTACTGAGCCATCGGTCCATGTTATGTGTTTGGTCATTACAAGCTTCCACAAGTTTGATTAAGCTCTCCTGAAGAATGTGATACCTTTAAAAAACAAGAAGAAGTAAAAAGAAAATAGAAAACATACTGATGAAGACAAAAACTAACCAAAGCCTCAACCTCCAATATATCTAAGAAGAAAAGTAGCTCAAAATGGCATAAAAATATTTACCTTACTATACAATAATGTGATGATTAAACACTGTAAAATTAATATGTAAACATGGCAGCAAAGATGCTTAAAATGCCTGTCATGGTAAACCATTCCCCACCTGAACAGATTAAACCCAGTTCACAGAGCTGAATTATCTGAGAAGCAGGCCAAACACCGCATTTTGTGACAAGTCACAAACCTTGTGTGACAAGTCACCACTGGCATCTGCAATCCTATTCCCACAGATCCAACACTAGATACCTGGTACCTGTAGCATGGATGCCCAGGCCAGCTCAGACCCCACTGTTTTATTAGCTCCAACTCCCACGCACCCATCCAGAAGTCCCTATAAACCTCTACTTGTGAGCATAAACAAGGTGTAGGTGGAAGAAACAGGGTGTGAGAATAGATGGGTGTGGAGGAAAGTAAGTCTCTAGTCTTTTTAGAAAAATATACTTATCTGTGGCATATCTGTTCAGTAAGTTTGATGACCACTGATCTACAAGGAGGAGACCTCTGACCTCGTGGAGATGAAAATTCAGAGATAACTTAAGAGAAAGCATGCTATATCAGACTGGAAGTTAACTGTGGCCATCCAAGGTAAGCTTCCTGCTTATCTTATAAAACACGACAGGAGATCCAGCCAATTTCTGACTCTAAGTTAATGTGTAGCTTCGTCTGAGAACTTGTGATTTTTGCAGCTAAGGGCTCACCCATTCTAATTCGCTTAAGAGTCCACTACTGTCTCCAGAGTCTGTTACCTCTCAATGGACTTATGAATCCGCCTCCACTGGGGATAATGAGCTTCCTGTTCAAAGCCGCCGCCTTTGGCTCTAGCTTGCTGAGCTACATTTAAAGATCGTGTGTCAATGATGTAGCCACGTTTCCCTGCCCTGAGGGTAGCATTTATCAGCTTTTCATCTTCTTTGCATCTTCTCCCATTTGTGCCAGTGAGTGGCTGACCACTTCGCATGATTACCTAGAAGCACAATGTGGTTTAAAATTTAAGAGTACCTGTTAAGAGTACCTGCCTTGAAAGATTCTAAAAACAGAAATGAATTAGCTAGATTGAGAGTATCTCAAAAACAACTGTGTGGCACTTTAAAGATGAATATGACTGTAAAACAAAGAAATATTTCCACATATTTGCAATAGTTAATAACTGTAAAACAAAAGTAAGCCTTGCATTTAACACAATTTTTCCTCCTACTATCTCAAAATACCTCCACATAATAAATTACAATTGCTAAAGAGATCAAATATTACAATTCATTTAGTCAGTAAATTGTTTACTGGACATGGCCCTGTAATAGAAATAATAATTGCCTATGTGCCAGTAAATTTTTGCTTCGACTACATAAAGAGGGTTGGAAGGTTTAACCAAGAATTATAAAGAGAGAGATGGGGTGCCTGGAAAGCTCAATCAGTTGAGCACCCAGCTCTTGATTTTGGCTCAGGTCATGGTCCCAGAAACATAGGATCAAGCCCCATGTCAGGCTCTGCGCTGAGCATGGAGCCTACTTGGGATTCTTTCCCTCCTCCTCCTCTGTCCCTCTCTCCAGCTCACGTGTGCTCTCTCTCTAAAATTAAAAAAAAAAAAAAAAAAAAAAAAAGACGGTGGGTGGCACAGCAGATTGGGCGACCAACTCTTGATTTTGGCTCAGGTCATGATCCCAGGGTCGTGGAATTAAGCCCTGCAACAGGCTCTGCACTGAGTGTGGAGCCTGCTTGGGATTCATTCCCCACCCCACCCCCCGCCTTTCTACGCGCCCGACCCCCCGCCCATCTCCCCTGCTCATGCTTTCTCTCTCTCTAAAATAAAAAGAAAAAGAAAAAAATTATAAAGAGAAAAGCCATCAATGGTAAAATAAAGTTTATGTACTATTCTTCCTGTTTGGGGAATCATTTTTAATACCTTGAAAGCTGCCTATTATTTATTCTCCTGTTACCCTCCTCTTTCATCCTTTTCAGTATTTCAGGACCTAGAAACTTATTTCCAAAGACCATCAACTATATATTTTGAAAGGTTTGATTTTGAAACTTTTCTCGAGAAATCAATAGCATACAGATCTCTTCCTTGGTGAATGGTTTAGAGTTATTTCAATTTCTCCCCATAATATATGCTATTCTTAACTACCTTGAAATTTAACATGATCAAGAAAGGTCATCCTGAGAATGACAATGGCTAACTCCCAGGCTGTGCTAACCATGTAAATGGACACACATTTATTAATTATGGATAAAATTAATATCCATTTTTAAATGCTCTGTAATGAACTCTAACAAACAGAAATACTACTATGCAAATGGGATAGACGACCTGATGCCAAAGTAGCAAATATTTTGGAAATCTTTTTACCCAAATATCCATGCTTGACTTATTCTCCAGGGATAAAAAGGGCAAATGGAATATGACTATAACTTATCTACTACTTTACTGGTGATTTCATTTTTTTAATGGTTTTTTAAAAATTTATTTCTGAGAGAGAGAGAGAAACAGTGTGAGCAGGGGACGGTCAGAGAGAGAGGGAGACACAGAATCTGAAACAGGATCCAGGCTCTGAGCTGGCTGTCAGCACAGAGCCTGACGCAGGGCTCAAACCCACGAACCATGAGATCATGACCTAAGCTGAAGTCAGACACTTAACCAACTGAGCCACCTAGGCGCCCCACTTTATTGGTGATTTCAAAATGAGAAGCTGAGTTTACTGACTGAGAGAAAATAAGAGGACAGAAACAGATTTAGAAAATATTTAGGAAACATACATACAGCAAGCACTATTCAACTACTGACTCCTGTGTTTACTTAAATTGTAACTAATAACAAGTCACTCTTCTCCTTTTTGAAAATAAAAATGCTCAATTTACCTTTTAAGGGAAATTTGGTAAAAATAATTTAAAAAAGAATTCTACCATTATTCTGGTCAGAGAAATTTATTTTTCCACCTAACAGGGTTATTTTAAGTATCAAATGAACATCAGTTCCCTTAGTACTGAGTCCTTAAGATAAACCTATCTGGGATGCCTGGGTGGCTCAGTTGGTTAAGTGTCTGACTTCGACTCAGGTCATGATCTCACAGTTCGTGGGTTCGAGCCCCGCATCAGGCTCTGTGCTGACAGCTAGCTCAGAGCCTGGAGCCTGTCTTCAGATTCTGTGACTCCCTCTCTCTCTGACCGCCCCCCGCTCATGCTATCTCTCTCTCTCAAAAATAAATAAAAACATTTAAAAAATTAAAAAAAAAAATCTATCTGGGCTTTCTAATTTTGAGCAGCATCATGAAAAGAATTCAAAGTCATATCCTAATCACAGAAAACACTCTATTCCTGATTCCCCTAAAGTTTAAAAGGAGGAAGTTTTAGCAAGGGAGACTAATCACATCAATGAACAAGTACACAGAAAGTGGCACATTTCTAAGGAAAGATCTGCAAAGCAACCCTTGCAGCAGATGAAGCAGCAGTACCGTACACTTACCATTCCATTTTTTTTATGGTAATAGCTAAGTACTGGGAAGCGTCCTCCATGCCGAAATGTAGCTACCTTCCGAAGAGCTTCATCATCAATGGATTTGGGCACTATGACAATTGGCGGGTAAGAAGGACAGACAGCAAATTCCTTATTGACATAGCTTAACCTCCATTCACTGGTCTGAAAAACAAAAAATACTTCAAAGCTAAGCAAGTATCCCAATGTTACAAAATAATCTGAAAAACTTAAAGGACCTTAGAGATCAATTTTCATACAATGAAGAAGCCATCTCTTGGGCATTTAATATAAGGATACCTAATCCATACTTAAAGGAGTTCTATTCTTTAGAGTCAGTTTTCTGCATTGCTAGGTATCCTCCATTCCTAGAAAGTGCTTCCTTATATTGAGCAAATGTGGCTCTGTAACTTCCTCTATTGTTTTCACCATGGTTTCAGTGCTGGTTCCCTATTTCACATGGCATCCTATTAAATATGTGAAAGACAGCTGTTTCTCCCTTATTTGCCTATTCTCCAAGTTAAATATATTATGTATATTTGTGATTATCAAGGCCAACATCATCCCATTCATCCTTTTTTGAGTAGCATTTACTTTATTTTTGGTATTCTTAAGTATAGCAACAGGAAGACTGTAATATTCCACATAATGTTTAACCGATAACAATAGAGCTACTTCCTATATTAAATCCCTTGTTCCTTTCTGTTATTTAAAAATATAGAAAGACTGGTAATATCTTTATTAAAACAATAACAACTTAATAGAAAAAAATTATACTTAGGAATCAATGAAATAATTTCTAACTCAATATACTGAGGACTAAAAGTATACAATATAAAATTATCAAATGACAACTTATTTTAAACATCAAAAATAAAAACCATTTGAAGACTATAAAAAAAACTTTTTATAGTTAAAAAACAAAATTATGCATATGCAAATTTTGATACATTCCAATAAATCAGATTTGGCCTAACATACTGGTCATGAGTTGCATACCAGAAGGATAAAATCGAAGTATTTTCAACATACTATAGGAAAAGAAAATGTTTTTAAAACTCCCTTTACAAGACATAATATATTGTTTAACTCTCTACCAATTTTAAATTTCTAAAAGATTCATTGCTTTTATTTTTTATTTTTTTATTTTTTTCTTCCTTAAATAGTTTATTGTCAAGTTGGCTTACACCTAACACCCAGTGCTCACCCCAACAAGTGCCCTCCTCCATGGCCATCACCCCCTTTCCCCTCTCCTGCACCCCTATCAGCCCTCAGTTTGTTCTCAGCATTCAAGAGTCTCTCATGGTTTGCCTCCCTCCCCCTCCCCAACTATTTTTCCCCTTCTTCTCCTGCATCGGCCTCCGTTAACTTCCTCCTATTCCACCTATATGTGCAAACATGGTATTTGTCCTTCTCTGCCTGACTTATTTTGCTCAGCATAACACCCTCTCGTTCTATCCATGTTGCTACACATGGCCAGATGTCATTCTTTCTCATTGCCATGTAGTTTTCCATTGTATAAATATACCACATCTTCTTGATCCATTCATCAGCTGAGGGACACTTAGGTTCTTTCCATGATTTGGCTATTGTTGAGAGTGCTGCTGTGAACATTGGGGTACATGTGGCCCTATGCATCAGCACTCCTGTATCCCTTAGGTAAATTCCTAGCAGTGCTATTGCTGGGTCATAGGGGAAAAAGATTCATTACTTTTTTTAAAAAAAGGGAATTTACCTGTTTCCTGCTCACTTCTATCTCATAATTCCCTTTCCCTAGAGGTAACCATTTTCAACTCTTATACCTTTTTATTTCTCCAAATAAAATTTACCTCCAATTTCTAAATAACGTGATTATACTGTTACTTCTTGAATTTCACTATGAGACATTACTTACTGATTTCCTACTCTGGAGAATGGTATGATCATCCACTGACCTACAATGCCACTTCCAGCATATATTAAGTTTCCAAAAATAGAGGGGTCTCCATTCTGTCCCACTGGTTATTGTAGAAAGTCCCATAGCTTTTAGAGTAAACTTGATATTTAGTAGGCTAAGTCTCCTCCTTCCTCTTTTTTGTTTTTCCAGAGTACCTGAGCTGCTCCATGCAACTTTTATCTAATTTCATATAAAAACCCACTGTGGTTTAAATAAGATTACATTGATTTTACAGATTCACTTAAAGACAATTACATCTTTAAAATATTCAATCTCCCTGTCCATGAGCATAGTGTCTCTCACCTTTTTAAAGCTTACTTTTTTCAATAAAGTTGTATAATTCTCTCAGTAAAAGCCTTGTCTATCTTTTCTTCGATATATTCCTAGAAACCTTATAGTTCTGTTGCATTTTAGTTGGATGTTTTTCAAAATTGTGGATAGTGTAGAGAACTGCTTAAAATCTCAAGATTCTTTGTTTCCTGGGTAGACAAGCACATAAGCAACAGTGACAGTCTTGCTTCTTTCATTTCAATCTTTGTATCTTTTATTTTTCCTTCTTGTCTTAATGAACCAGCAACTAGTGGCGGTGGACATCCTTGTCTCATTCTTGAACTTGAAGAGAATGATCAAAGGTTTGCTTTTTGTTATGTTTTTGTTTGGGGTAGCTTTATCAGACTTATCAGGTAGCATTTATCAAATTATATAAATTCCCTTCAAATCCAGTTCAGCTAAGAGCTTTTATCATAAATAGATGTTTAATTTTATCTTTTTTCTATTCTAATTTTATTACACCAGATATGTAGTTTGTCTTTTCTCTCTGACTCATTTTGTGATAGTCTCTTTGCCTTACAATTTAATAGCTGGACTACAACACATCTAAGTAAAGGTTTCTTTTTCATTGTCTTGCATACTGTTTGCTGGTACATTTTAATCTAAGAGTGTGTGACTTTCATCAATTCTGGAGAACTCTCAACCATTACCTATTTGAATAGTGCCTTTCTTCCATTTTCTCTGTTATCTTCTTGAACTCCCACTTGATAAATATTGGATCTTCTCCTTTTATCATTCATAAACATAAAACTTCTCTATCATTTTTCCCATCTTCCTTGTTTCTCTGCTCTGTACTCTGAGCAATTACTTCAGATCTGTATTCTAGATAACTAATTCTCTTTGTTTCTAATCAGCTACTTAATTTTACATTAAGTTTTTCTCTTCTTTTTAATAAATTTTGAGATTTTATTATTTGTATGAAAAAATAAACTAGATCTATTTAGAGTGCATGATTTCATGACTCTTGACAGTTCTATACACCCAGGAAACCACCAACACAATCAAGATAACAAACTTTTCAATAATTTCCCACAAAAATCCCAGGTATATTATTGTAGTCCTTATCCTCTCCTCCACATCTCAAACCTAGGAAATGACTAATCTGATTTCAGTCACTTTTGGTGTTGTATGTAAAAAATCTTTGCCTAATCCAAGGTCATAAAGATTTTCTCTCCTGTGTTTTCTTCAAGAGGTTTTATAGTTTTAGCTCTTATTCCATGTGTCTGTAAGTCTACCCTTATACCAATATCACACTCTCTTGATTATTATAGCTTTATACTAAGTTTTGAAATCAAATAATGTAAATCCTTTTTTTTTTTTTTTGGCTATTCTAGTAACTGTGCATATAATATATATGTCAGAGAAAATGTTAGGATAATTTTGCAATTTCTATTAAAAACATCTATTGGAATTTTCATAGGAATCACACTGAATCTATAAAGCAATCTGGAGCAACTGTGATTTTAATGAGAGGTCAGCAAAGAATAGTCCACAAGCCAAATCCAGCTCACTACCTGTTTTTATAAATAAGGTTTACATAGCACTACCCATTCAATGGCACGTTATCTATGGCTGTTTTTACACTACAACAGCAGAGTGGTGTAGTTGTAACAGAGACTACATATTTAGTAGTCTCTAAAGCCTAAAATATTTACTTTGTGGTCCACTACATAAGTCAGCCCACTACTGATCTTAAGGGTATTGTCTTCTAATCCATGAACATGGTAGATCTCTCCATTTATTTAGATATCCCTGAACTTCACAGCAATGTTTTGTGTTTTCCAATGGACAGAACCTGTACTTCTTTTGTTAAATTTATTCCCAAGTATTTTATTCATTTTCAGATTGCTTGTTGCCAATACAATTAGTTTTGGCATATTTAATTGATCATCCTTGCAAAACTTGCTTTATGAGTATTTTATTGATTTCTGATTTAATATTTATTACTTCATTCTTTCTAGTTACTTTGCTCTTTTTCTTTCCCTAGCCTAAGTTGGTGACTTTAGAACTTTCTTCATTTTTAACCTAAGCATTTAAAGCCACAATTTTTCTTTAAATTTTAGCTGTATTCCACACATTATGATATTGCATTTTTATTATCATTCAGTTCAAAATATTTTCTTTTTTTTTTAAATAGTACTTTTTTTTTTTTTTTACAAATAGTTTATTGTCAAATTAGTTTCCACATAACACTCAGTGCTTATCCCCACAAGTGTCCTCCTCCATGCCCATCCCTCCCTCCCCCCCACATCCATCAGTCCTCAGTTTTTGTCGGCATTCAAGAGTCTCTCATGGTTTGCCTCTCTCCCTTTCCCCCACCATTTCCGCCCTTCTTCTCCCCCTTGTTCCTCCATCAAGTTCCTCCTAATCCTCCTATACGTGCAAACATATGATAT